>NC_062234.1:10906406-11206875 GCF_905475465.1 Pieris napi
CCGCCGGAATAAAACTAAAACTTTCGGGCCATACACGTCACTGGTGAGCTTTAACCAAACATACCGTAGGTATATGATTAATTACAGGTTATTTTTTTGCTTTTATTAAATGATAAGCACCACAACAAATCAACTTTAGAAGCACACAAACTATGTGAAGACCTCAAAAAAATAGAAGCATTACTACAGGACTTGGCACACGCTTTACACAAGCCCTCCTCCTGAAAATCCACTGAAACGGGATTACATAAAACTCCTATATCCTAATCCGCCTATATCCGAATGCCAATAGCGTTCGCTAGGCGTCGACATTCGCTAAAGCCTCCTCCAATGCCGGCCGGGGTTAGGTTTATCCGTTATCCGCGCAGATTAGGCGCGAGCCGGCGGGGCGGGTTGGAGCCACGCCCACCGGTCGATGGCTCGCTAGTCGCTCGGCTCACTTGGCTGATGGCATTGTGCCGTTATCTGCGGGAGACGCAGCACGCTCATCCGGCACTCGCAGATAAGCAACGGTGAAGTATGACGTCACCTATAACTAAGAGCAGACTGTACGTCGCATTGTTGAGAGACGATCGCTCATTCTGAAACGTAGGTTTTACTTGTAATGTTTATGTAATTGAAGCTCTTAAATGATAATTAAAAGCCTCCATATCCCTTGATAGTTTAACTTAAATTAGTCGTAACGTCAATGTTTCAGAATATTGGCTTATAAATTTAATAATAACAGTATACTGTATAAGTTAAAACAAACGAAACTTAATAAATAAGAGCAAGTATTTTGAATGTTTTGACCCAAATAGTGCATAAACGTTTATCAAAGGTGTAAAAACTAATCGATACTCTAATTTTAACTCGCTTGCTAACCTTGTAAGGAGCAAATTGAACTAATATTGTGTGAACAGTTGTAATATTCGAGTATCGAAATAGGTGGCTTTATATGCTTTTAGTAATGAAAAGAAGTTTATAGTAGTATGGTGGAAACAATATATAGTTTTTCTGTCCAATAAAATGTTTACGCTTCAAAATTTAAATGGTGGCACTACGAAGATACATTATCAGGTAACCAAGCCATTGAGATATAATTTATAAAATTAAAAATTGGCAATCAAGACCACCCACTCGGTAGGTACAAGAAGTGAAAGATAAGTTAAAATAACTTAATCTCAAATTCGTTTGATAACTCATATTAATTCAGAGTTCAACGTAAGTATTATGTAACTATTTACAGTAAGGAGCTTTAAATATGTAATATTAAAACAAATATATATAAAAAACTGTTAATATAAAAATATCGATGTTCTTTAGTTTACCTTCAGTGGAGGCCGGGAGTTGGGGTCGGGAGGCTGGGAGGGCCTCCTTGGAATTTGTTATCTCGACAAGTAATACGATGGAGATTAATTTGTGCGACCTTACACTGATCGCGTATTCACTTTGAATGTATAGAGAAAATTTTAGCTTTAATTTACATATTTTGTATAATTAATCTTAAATATTAATAGGTTGCGGTAATAAATTGTCTTCTGTTCCAATTATCAAGAGAGAATTATCAAGTGTAGCTGGAAGATATGTTGTTTTTTTTATATAATAGGGGGGCAAACGAGCTTGCGGGACGACCAAAAAGGGCAGTCTTCGCAGCCCATAGACACCCATTTTTAGTGGGTGCGTTGCCGGCCTTTAAATATATGTAAAACGTCACTTTTTTTTACCCATACAATCTGTGACTATTTGAGTAAAATCAACATACACTATATACATGGAGTACGTCATAACATCATTATTGTTTCATTGAAACCGTAATTCATTATATGACAGACAAACTAAACACAAATAAATGTGTTGCAAGATAATTTATTGACGTGACAACGTCTTATAATTCGATGGAGCCGGCTGCACGCTCGAAAAAACATGACTCATGCGGCGTTACCTCTGAGGCGTTCCATTTAAGGCTTGAAGTGCAAGCGAGAGCACTCGTTCCGCGCTCTCGCTTGCACACAAAAATTGTCATAATTGTATTTATGCGTACAAATAAATGTAACTTAATCAATTCAATTGTGATTTCCATTTACTTCCTTCTCTATATCCATACAAAATATCTATCTAACAAATAAAATTAAAATTTTCTTTTGAAGAATGCAACCATTCCATCAGTATTTTCTTATGACGTTGTCACGTTCAGCTATCGTCAGTAAACCGACTTTACAGACAACCGATATTTTTTTAATATAACTATTATTTCGCGTTTTTATCCGTTAAAGTATTTTAATTAAATATTAACATTATGCACATATTCTAGTTATTTTTAACATATAACTCCTGAAGGCTTTAAACGATTGCTTCTGACCGTTAGTTTCTTCTACAACTTCAAACGATTATCCCAGTGTAATGATAAAAATTTCTAGTTAATTTGAAACGGGCGAAAAAAACGTAGCCGATTGTGCGTCAAAAACCAATTTGAAGATCGATAGTGGATCGAAATCGGGCTTTAGAATGCGATGAATTTGACAAGTCACTATTTTTTTTATTTAACAGATAATCTGGTCTCCTTACCCCACTCGATCAATCTTATCAAAGGGATAAATTGAATTTAAAATGTCCCATCACGCAGTACCTTAAAACTAAGTAACTTTGGACTTTAAATTATTTGAAATAAGGAATATATTTAAGTGTAAGGTCCTAATGGAGTTGCCCTATGATGGGTAAATGCGCAGGATCATCGCTGGATTCCACGAAATTCGCCTCGCGTGAATACCTGACTTTACAGGTACGTTTATGGAGTTTGAACTTTTAGACAGGATTTCTGTGATACCATATCGACACGTTCATTTCAAACGTTTCATTTGGCATGTGGAATTTAATTAACTGATTGGCAAAGCGTTCGAAATTTGAAATAATTCGCGTGCCGTTCTGCGTGGTGTTCTTTTTAAAAATATAAAAACTTTTTATGAAGATTTACAGGTAATTATTAAAAAGTTTAGGCTGGATTGTATAAAAGCTAAGAAAATAGTTTTTAGTTCCATTACAATTTTCTATGGATAGGTTTTCTCAACTTTCTAAATGTGTATAATAAGGTGAGGTCTCAGCTCTGGCTTCTTCTTCTTTTCCTTAATAAAATCCTTCTTCTACATTAACCCCTCTTAACCATATCCTTTCCAACAGTTCAATCGTGACTTCTGCAATTATATTTATTTTTTGTAATTGTAAGTATATTGTTTGTTGTATGTGAGATCCTAGCATTAATTGTGATTAATGTTTCATAAGACTAGCTTTCTTTTATTTTATTTTAGATGTTAGTTTTGTAATAGTATTGTTACCTGTAATTTTATTTTTTTAATTTAGTGACGTACTTTTTGCATTTACCCTAATTACTTTTTCCTTACTAGGGTTGCCTGGAAGATATCTTACTTGTTAGCGATAAATGCGCCTTTAATCATTTATCTGATTGTATATGTACTATTAGTGCAACAAATTGTTAGTAAATAAATAATTATTGTTTCAATTATTCTTGAAATATGAATAGGTACCCTATGTTACTCGAGATAATGTAGTCTGATGGCGAAAGAACTTGTGTCCAGTACTTTTTGTGTTCATTGTTTTTATACTAAATATTATTATAGATATGGGAGAAGTATCAATGCTTATTATTGCTATTATCAAAGGTTATATAAAACCTCAACCTATAGTCTATAACAATATAGCTCTATGGCGTTATGACTTGCTGTTTACAAGATCCCGATGACTGTTGATCCTATCCCGATTCCCTTAGCAAACCCACTGACCGCGCCAATATCTCACCTATAATTGTCTATTTATTTAAGTGGGATTATGTCTTCGTGGAACTGTAGGTAGAAGTTTGCTTAATATTAAAAAAGGTCACTTAAATTTAATTCATTTTGAAAATGAAGATTTTATTGCTCGTGTATTGTTATAATGTGACTTGTGTTTCTAATGCAAGATATAAAGTTTATTTATAACATTTTGTTTCTGATAACTTACTTGGCTATGCTTCCTTATAGCTAGGGAGCTGGCGAACATTTAAGTATAAGATTTGCTTATATTGCGTAGGAATTAAAGTACAAAATTTTCTTAATGAATTAAGGTCGTATGTTGCTGCGTGTTTAAGGTACATGGGTTTAAATCTGTAAAAAATTGACACTAAATAATTTGCTCGTGTCTGCCTCTGGGGTTAATGGTCAATACCATTCAGATAACGAAAAAAGTTATAAGGTAGATCCAGGGCATTATCACAGGAGTTACATTTAAAAATGTAAAATATGTACTTTGTACGCAAGCACACATGTCAGCAGTGTTTTTTTTAGTTTACACTACTATAGCTCATTCATGATCCCTGGTACACGGTTGCACACGGGCCTAAGCCAAATGATCAGTTATTTATAGGTTTCATGGTAATAATAATCCAGTGGCTACACATGACAATGGGTCTTGGCCTCAGATTGTATTCATTTCCAATATATTGAGTATTGACAAGTAGGTGATCAACCTTCTGTGTCTGATAAGCCATTGATTGTTTGGGTTTGAGTCATGCCGGTTTTCTCATGATGTTTTTCTTCACCTAATTTTGCACATATATAGAAAAACACAGCACAAACACAGCTGCGCTTGCTCGCGGTAGTCGCGGTCATCTGGAAGGAGAGGCTAAATTAGCCTCCAAAAAGCTTGGTGTGCTCAGCAAGGCGAGACGGTAATTTACTCCGGGCCACCGCTTGCAACTGTATTGTTTAAGAGCGTACCAATTCCTGAAAGGCCGGCAACGCACTTGCGAGCCTTCTGGCAGTGTGAGTGTCCATGGGCGGCGGTATTACTTAACATCAGGTGAGCCTTTTGCCCGTTTGCCTCCTATTACATAAAAAAATCAAAATAATAATGGTAGCCGTATAACAAAAAAATAACTACTAGATTGATACTAATAAATTAAGGCTCGTTTATCTACGTCTTTTACCACGACCGTGATTATGAAATTCTTAATCTTTAATTATACTAAGTTATTAGATAAATATTGATTCTATAAATCTTTCAATACACCCTTAATAAAATATGTGTATCCAAATTGAAATATTACACAATTCTGAACACCTTACCTAAATTACATTCCGAATATCACTTCCCCAACACACGAGTATAAAAGAAAGTCCATTCGGGTATCTTCATATCTCGAAATTATGTCGCATCTGTGTCTCGGCTTGGAAAATAAAGTTTCGTTTAAAAGCTATTCGTATGTAGGAATGAGTACTCGTAAAATGTATTAAACGTATTGCAAATAGAAAATGTTTTTCGTATTCGATGTTATTTACGTAACGTCTCAGATAATACCAGACGAAATGAGTTTCGTTCACTTCATTGCTTTTTTATAAACAATTTATAAAGAAGTAGCGCTCAGATTTTTTATACATGCACGCTCGCGGGGTAATTTGTGGACTGATTTGATTACGTATATATTAACCAACTCAGGTGTACCAAAACCGAGCGTGATTTGCGCAAAATGTTTCGTTTGTATACTACTAAATACTTTTGCAATCGAATAAAGTAGTTTTATACTTTATTTGATTACTAATAGGTACTATTAAGGTGGAATTCTTGTAAACAGTTAAACTTATTATTCAATTGTTTTCCAATCTCACTAAGAGAGTATTAAATTTTTTATTTATTATAAAAAACACAAAAATTTATGTGACGGAACACAAATTGGTCACAATTTCTCCGGCCACGGAATTGTCGACATTCATTCTAAATAACGACTAATTTCTTTAAATAAATTTTTAATGAAAATCAAACAGGACATGATAATGCTCAAAATAATAGCGGAAAACAGTATTTTCGAAAAGAAAATATTAATTCGTCAAAATCTTTTTATGCTCGATCCTCGATTTTCACGAACGTCTTTATAAAAGATTTTAAAGTACTTTTCCTTTGTTTCATCATCACTAAGTCAAGATCATGGAATACGAGAAACACTTGAAGCAATGTATTTGTTTGTGTATTTCATTTTCGGATATCCCAAAGCGGTGACGTTCAACTAGTGATAGAGGCTATACCTATCTACCTTATGATGTGGTACATAATGAAGTCTTTTATTAGAGAATTTAGTACATAAGTAAGAATGTAATATAAATACAAAATAACAGATTTGTAAAAAGACAAGTTATTTGTGTATACCTACATTTAAACTAAACTTTGCATTGTTTGTTAAAGTAATTCACCCGTACCCGTAAATACGTACGAAAAACAAACTGAAATAGAAAATAAATACCTTTTCGTATGGAAAACTTAAACTCTTTCGTATTTAAAATTAAATCGAATCACAAACATTTTTTTTATACAACTCGGCAAACGGGCAGGAGGCTTACCTGATGTTTTTATACCGTCGTACTCACATTGCTTGAGGGCTCGCAAGTACGTTGCTTGCCTTTTAAGAACTGGTACACTCTATTCGTAAAACGGAAATAAAAAATATACTAAGCCGTAAATTATACAAATTGTATGGATAGCCGATAGTTTCATTCAAGTCATACAACTTCTTAACTAAAACCATCGCATTGACGTAAACAAATACTAGAATCACAAAGGTCTAAAGCTTACATAGGTATAGGTAGGTTAAATACTGTCGATTATTTTTCCGACCCAAATATCGGCCAATAGAATTGCACCATTCGACGTCACGTGGTACAACCTACATGGTATTATACTGAAAATTTTTTTGTGAAAATTTTCTCTGGTCGTTGCTTCAAGAAAAGTATAAGTAGTTGTTTTATTCATTATGAAATTCTTATTTTTTAACTGTACAGTTCGTCTCATGGTGCAATTGTATTGGCCGACATTTGGGTCGGAAAAATAATCCCCCGAATACCACACGAGCTTCAAAATTATCGGCCATTTCCCTCAAGGTTCCCTGCAAACAAATATAGTGTATAAAACAATTAATATAGTCGTCATGACGACTATATTAATTGTTAATATTAATTGTTATATTAATTGTTAATATTTGCAACGAACCTATCGGGAAATACCCGATAATTTTGAAGCTCTTGTGGTATTATAAGTGAATATATATACTGGACTTGATAAATGATTTTATTTGAATTCATCAATTTAAAACTATCCATTTCATGTGTAATGTAATGTAAATCACAGTACATAAAGATCCCACGTTCTGCGATGAAACCTTCTAAGATACGATTAACCTAGCTTCGAATAGCTGATCTCTTGCGGAATTCCATTTTATATAAAGAAAAGTACCTACGTCATTAACTATGTCGAAATGGAAAATCCACATACTACATTCACAGTTCACTTATAAAATCAATCTAATTGTACTAGACTCTTTTCGGCCTTCGGGTCTCAGTCAAATTGTATACCAAAGATAAGTCCAGTAAATAACGCATATTCATATTAGGCGATTTCAGTCACTCGTGTACACACGCGTATTCTCCCATATAACGCGGGATTTCATGCATTATATTTCTATACTGTAACATTTATAAAGATTTCGTTCATAACATAGTTTTTTCATAATATTCGATTTAAATCCCCTTTAACGAAGTTAAACGTGAATAATTTGTTCATACCGCGTTATATTTATTTTATAGAACATGGGGCAAACTCGCAGGAAGCTCACTTAATGTTAAGTGACCGCCGCCCACACTCTCAATGCCAGAGGGCTCGCGAGTGCGTTGCCGGTCTTTTAAAAATTGGTACGCTCTTTTCTTGAAGGACCAGGATTGAACGAACATATGTTGATATATTAACGATAAATTTTTGTATGGAAAATATAAGCAGCGGGAGTATTTAGAATTAATCGAAACTTTTTGTGTAGTAAACTTCTACGTATATGAATACGTAAAAATCCATAGTGAAGATCGTAAAGTCTGATAATGATCTGATAATAGTCAGAAATTGAAAAGCCAAGTAAGTGCGTCTGGCACACTAAATATGTATTTTTTATATTTTTGCATCCACACCACTTAGCCGATATACTCAAAGTTCAAATACAAAAAATTATTTGACAGTTCTTGAAAGCAGATTTGATCAGATCGCCTACGACTTGAGTTCAAGATTGAGTTTTAGTCCGCGTACATCAGTACTTCTGATATTGAAAGAGCTATATCAAAATTGCATAGCAAAGCGTATACATATAAATTTAACTTCATTTGTTTCACATTTTCAACGTCCTCAATATCTACCGTGAAATGAATGTTTTGATGACGCTCCTCACGTATGTACTTTCACACGTACGCACAACTTGTGTATTACTTTAAACTCTATTTCCTGGTATTAGAGTAGTATTTTCTTTAACTTAAAAAAAACTAATTTCTATTAATCAGACTAACCTGAGGTTGTTTTAAGGCTTTGATCTCAATCGGCTCGTTGGTCTAGGGGTATGATTCTCGCTTTGGGTGCGAGAGGTCCCGGGTTCAAATCCCGGACGAGCCCGCTTTTTTATCAAAAGTGTTTTTATTACGTATGCCAGCTATAACGTATAGTGCGGATTTTGAACAAAATCATTATTTTATAAATCTTATGACGCCATATAATGTGAAATACTAACAATTATTTCATATTTTCCACAGAGGATATAAATATGTGTAGCGTATTTAAGTTATTTCGCGGATAAAAGCGTTAATACCTTACTTTATTTGCAAACAAAACTCCTTAGAATAAGAATAAAAGTCTATGGCGTTAATGGCAACATAATATATATAACATATGCTTTAATAATAATACAAATTCAATTATTATCTGTCAATAATCTTGATCACGAATGCTGAAAAGCACTCGAAACGTCGTGTTATTTAATAAATTCCTTTTTCTATTAAAAAATATTCAATATTACTTATTTAGTTCTGTAATTAGATAACAACAGAAAATATACAAAACTAAGGATTCCAACAGTGTATAACCCATATATAAGTAGCAGTATTCATTAAAAACATTTTATAAATTGACATTAAAAATGTACGAATTATAAATTTATCCATTTTTAATTAATTGAAATTGTAATTAATGTTCCTTCAGTACTAATTTTATTGTATAACTTGTAGCCACAGGGTCATGAAATATACATCAATTTACAATTTGATTTCTTGCCAAGTATATTTCAAATTCGAATCATTAAATATAGATAAATAAGCCCTAATAAGCGTCGTGAAAGACATCGAGTGATCAGCTCTTCAAAGGAAATAATCTTACTGCATTGAAATATAAATAGCTTAAACAAATCATTAGCCTGTGAAACCTTCGTCTCCTATCAATCGTTATTTACCAAAGGAATTTTTTTGCTAAAGAAAACTTAACTGGGACGTTAAGGACTATTTATAAAAGCTTTAGTGTTGTACTAATATACTTTATAAGTATGCGTTATAATTTAATTATTTTTATAATCTAATGCAGTAATTTTGTCTAAAATATTATAATAAATTTGATTATTTCCTTGCATTGAATAGGCTAAAGAATAACAGGACTTATTTGAAAAATTCTTTCCGACCTTATTCCTCATGAACATTGAAATTACGATAGTGTAAACCTAGGTGTGAAAAATACGAATAAAGATTCCTAAATTCCCTACGGAAACTATTGACAATAGGGAAAAGTGATGTACTACAGTTATAGAAGACATCTATATGTACAACAAAGGTCCGCGTTACTATCTTACAAAAAAAACATATTTATGTTGCATTTAAAAGTCTAGTAGCCGAGATAATCTTTAGGCTATAGAATATGGTACTACGACCGATACGTTGTTACTTCTCTTCCTACTAAATACAATGAACGTAATTGTATTAACAACCTGAAATCAAAAAACCTCCTCCCGTTTAGACGCCATGTGTAAGAACTAAAGCACGGAGGGCTAGATTATATTATTTAATACAGTTAATAAACATTTAAAACGATGAGGTTATAGTACGGCAATACTTAACGTACACGCATCTATGGTATTGTAACGGTATATGTAAAGAGATACATCTCGTTGTCAATACCGTCTTCACCATAAGGGCACACGGGGCCCGTGCCCAGGGCCCCCATTCTCAGGGGGCCCCGAAGGACCGACAATTTCTCTCCCACATTTAATCTCAAAACATTTTTGTCGGGCACATTACACTTTTTTCACAAATCAGTAATCAAAAAAGTTAACAGAAGATCTCGAAAAAAACCGTTATCATAATCGTAACCAAAAAACCAGCAGCATTCTAATATCATTAATGACATAATATATCATACTGTATTTGATGACCTATAATAAATGGTCATACTTAGTAATTTTTTTTTATTATAATTAGCTTTTTTTACTTTCCAAAAGGGCCCCAAATTATTGTGTGCCCAATGGCCCCAGCCTAGTTTAAGACGGCCCTGCTCGTTGTTAAAGCTTTGAACTTGATAAGATTTAAAACGACCTTTTATTAAAAGACCAGTCTTACGTAATTAAAAATATCGGTTTCATAGAACACAAATTTGATTCCTGACTGTACAGTACACATAAATGTACAGGTCAATAACCCATAAATGCAATTTGCTAACGAAATATTCACAGGAGCATTGATTTTACCGAATTCTTTAATAGCGTTAGAAGAAAATAGCGTGCCTGCTACCTTATGTCATTTGGAAGACGGGACGGGATATTGCCTACCTCAAATGATTTTTTTTGCTATCGGTTGCTTGGACGCGATGGTTGTGTGATGTGCCTTTAATCGATTTGTTTTGTATTTTAGATACCCTTCTGATAGTCAAGAACAGATTATTGTATCTATATCAATTTTGGTTTTAAACTCAAATTGATTACTTTACATTTAAAGCGAGTTCTTTGTTTATAATAAATACGTCAACATTAATTATGGTTATTTCAATTGTCGAAAATCATTTTATCATACAGGTAGGCAATGTACACTTATGAACGTCAAAAAAGAAATGTATATGAAATGCTTCTAATTTTACATTTAGTGCCAGTTCTCAAATCAAGGGCGTAGAACGGAAGAGAAGAACTGGCAAAAAACTCTCCGCCACTCTTTTTAATCGCCATGTTTTTTGTATTATACAACATTTGTAAAGAGCTGCAACCATTACACCATGTTCCACATGACATCTTAAGTAATTAATGATAATAAAATAAATTAAAAACAAAGATTTGTCCTCTATCAGCAGGAGGATGGTGAAATAGGAGCACGCACTTACATTCTTACAACACGCAAATACATAGTCTTACTGACTCTATTTTTTTATACAGCCTTTGTAGACCGTCCCGTCGAATAAAATAAATGAGAGTTTATCCAATTTTATAATAAGTATAATGTTTGTATATGTTAACGTAAAATTGTAAAAACCGTTAGATTGTAATCTATCGGTTATCGGCTATCGGTATTCGGTAGATTGTACTACACTAACTTAGTTATCATTCAAACTTCTTTGGTCAATTACAGATTAATTTTACTTCCCAACAATTTCATATAACTACCGAATAATAATACGTTAATTTGTAAGCAGTTCGTTGAGGTTCACAATCTTTCGACAGTTTACAATCTCGCGAGATAGATTACAATCTAACGGTTTTTACAATTTTACGGTGACATATACATTACACTTCGACTCTACAAACTCTTGTAACTTGTAATGACCCACAAAACAGGGATCTGTAAAATTAACAGCCAGAGACGAGCGTTGGACATCTCAATGTTTTAGCATTATACTTTACATTCCGAGGGAAATCATTTTAAAGCCAGTAATTATACCGATTCAACGAATTATTCGGCCATAAGTAAACAAATGGAATGCCCTATTTACAATCGTAAATTTCTCGAGCGGACTTTGTGTTGCTTTCGAACTGTTTTTATACCCTCTCAACTCGTGGGGAGCCACTCCGTTATGCCTCAGTTAAAATATCGCTTGAATATTTAGATTTAACTGAAGTTAACATTTGATACATTGATGTTAATAAGAGATACTCCAATTAGTTTCCCAGTTGTTATTAAGTTTTTTCATATTGAAAGATCGTACGAATACTTGAACTATTTTGATGTTATTAATCTTAGACGACGTCTTTATAATTATTGGTAAGTAACGAAAGTTATAACATTAAAATGAGTACATGCCAAGCAGATCCATTTATTGACAGTCTCCATGTCTTCAGGCGTAAGATGCTGCAGCCAATGTTGATCCGTGACCAATAGTGATAATTGCAAAGTTGAAAATTATAGTTTTTTTTTTATATGTATTTGTAAATTGCATGTTTGTATTATTTTTTAATATATCTTTTGTTTTTTACTTTTCATGTTGAAGTTATTTTCTCTTCATCATTGTAATGTTTCCCTATAAATGTTGTGCACACTTGTTATTGATGCACATGCATGTATCTTGTTTTCTATGTTATGTGTTCTCTGTAAGTGTTTGTATGTGTTTCGTTAGTGTGCCTTTTAAAAAAAAAACTAATGCAACTAAAATATTCTTATCTATCTTATATGTTCCTTCTGGCTATGGACTAGAATCTGGGAGTAGGAACACCTAGATTTATATTAAAAATAGAACCTTCCTTAATTAAATAGTTCTGCATTTGTTAAGTCTGCTACCTCTTTCCTCACTATGTTTTCCTAAGCACGTAGAAAGAGAATCCTGTTGGTTGCAACCTCCGGGCTCCTGGTTAAAAATCACACTCAACCACTAGGCTTACACTGGTACTTAATTATAAAGTAAATGTCCAAAGTATAAGTCGGGAATTTACATTTAATAGTAAGTTTAGTCTCTCAAAGAGTCCGTAGGTAAATGGCGGCAGCTAATGAACAAAGCTTCTGAGAGCTAAGAAATGGCGGAATTAAAATGACATAAATGAACTACCGCTTCTTGAAACTGGAAGCTTTATTTGCCTTTATTTAAGATATCATTAAATATTTTTAATGAGCAATTACAACGTCTACTATCCAGGATCCTAAAAAGAATATTAGCCGCAACGTTTCACCAAAGACAATTTATTTGATTTTGTTATTAACAATTTTCTAAGAAAGAAAAACTTTATTATACATAATAAAAAAGAATATTATACAATATACATAGTTAAAAAGATCCCCACACTAGGATTCCCTGAGTCGTGGGCAGATAGTCTCTTCCATTTGAAGGTACTTGTCATAATAATTTCTACATAACACTTACTTATAATTAAACTATTGTTGCACAAGAATATTTTCCGTTTCAGTATAGGACAGGTTGAGTAGATGTTGTTTAAGTTTGTTAGTGTATGTATACAGTTTGTAATCGTATTGAAATTTTTTAAGAAAGTGGTTAAAGATGACAGGGCCTCTGAAGGAGAAAAAGCGTTGAGCGACGAAAGTGCGTTTTTTGGGTAGCTTTGCATTGTGTATAATGTAGTGTGGTCGGTGTTTGTTTCTCAAAGTCTACATATAGCTTTTATCTATCACAATGGTCTATTGTCCCGTAGTGATAGCTAGAGTAGGCCATTACGGAATTATTACAATTTGTTAAGTATTACTGTTAGATCTGCAAAGCTTCTATTCACAGAAATACTAGATGTGCTGTTTTACACATACTCTTCGTTGGCATATTTTATAGTTCATTTATGTTTTAATAAAACTTTGTAGCATGAGTACAAAATAAGTAACTTGAATGATAAGAAACACTAACTCATTAACAAGCGATATCTTCCAAGTTAAAAAATATTATGGGAAATGTGCAAGAAGTGCGAAAATCAAAAAAAAAAACAAGAATTCATAGGATATGGCTAAGTAGTGCTGTGCATACGTATGCAATTAGTAATACTATATAAAATCTATACAATACTAGCTGCCCCCGCGAACTTCGATTATCCTTAATATGATTTTACTTAGCCTAACTTTTAGTACAAGTTTTTCGGTTTTCCGAAAAGAAAACTTTTTAGGTTTTTCTGTGATTTTTAAGTTAAGTTCTTAACTAATAATAAAAAAATAGGGGTTGATCGTAGAGGGTAGATGAAAATTAATGGTTGTTTGTATTTTTGTATGCTGTATCATAAAAACAAAAAAAATTGTCAAAACATTTTTTTTGGGTTTTGACACCCCTTATCACTTAAGGGTTTGAAGAAGCCGATTCTCAGACTTACTGAATATGCTTAAAAAAATTCATCAGAATCGGTCGAGCAGTTTCGGAGGAGTATGGGAACGAACATTGTGACACCAGAATTTTATATATATTAGATAGATAATTATTGTGTGATGTAAAAGTAAGTACTACGTTACTTTTATATACATATGTGTTTCTAATATAATATTATTTCTTCGAAACGTCATATGGCTCGTTGGTCTAGGGGTATGATTCTCGCTTTGGGTGCGAGAGGTCCCGGGTTCAAATCCCGGACGAGCCCGCTTAATTTTTTTTTAAATTACACGCCTAAACTGACGGTAATGTAAGATAATTAATCATTTAAATCCAAGTTAATATTTTTCGCACAATATTTTTACGACTGTTTAACAAAAGCGTAATTATCATTGACTTCGGGAAAGTCCAGATGAAAGTGAGGGCTTAGAAGCCTTGAATGAAGTCATCTTGATTGATGGACCCTTGTAGATTTATTATGTTAATTCTCTTTGCCCGATCTCTAATGAATTCAATGAACAACCGAAAAAATGCTTAGCAAATCATTTATAGTGTCAGCTGGAGGTTTTCGCGGCTTTAATTATTCAAATATTTTATCAATATTTTTCACAATGCTCGAATTGTTGTTTTGTCCAAAATTTCTTTTGAGATAAGTACCTACTTGTTTATTCTATACTCCAATAATTTATCCATTTGCTTTCAACAAAGGGTATTTACAATAAAAGCTTACATCAAGAAACACACAAATATAACAGTAAAAACTAATTTTGCCTTTAACAGGCACACACAGCTTTATACATATTAACTATTTTTTATAAAACTTTCTCTAATAGATTTCTTACAAATTATAAATACATATGTGATTTAAAAAACAAGTATAAATGATAATGAGTATAAATGATAAAGAGCTGATAGAGGACGTTATAGGCGATACGATCTGGTTTGGGCATAATTAAATAAATATTTTCAATATCATCATTATAAAAATGTCATTGTCATGTCAATTATTATTATAAAAATGTCAATAAAATGCTTATAAATGTTATACATATGACTGTACAATGATAAGCATTTTATTGACATTTTTATAATAATAATTTGACGTTAAACGTATGGAAAATACGGGTAGATATTTTTATATCACCTGAGCTATAGGACGTAGCGCAAGGCAGGATGCCTTCAAAAACTCAATAAGTGACATTATTAGCGGAACAGTGGCACTTGATTGAATCATCTCTGCCAACCCTCGTGGCGCCCACCTGACAATTACCTCCTCCTTTAAAATTAACCCTTGCCCGATAGAGATAAGTTTATTTTGAGCCGACCGAGTGCCATTCTAAGTGCTTCTTTTGTCGACATTCCGCTTTCACCAATTAACCGTGGCTGGGCTCAAAAATTAAGTTAAATACGCCGCCGTGTTTGCTTATTGCCAATCGACGATGTAACTTGATAAATTAAAACTCTGTCGGGTATAGCTTTATTGGACGTTTTATTTTCTTGTCTAAAGAAATCAATATCGCCCACATTGCTAATGCAGCGTTCTAAGGCTGTATTGATAACGACCAATGCTGGTAAAATGTTGTGCGTTCTTTTCAATTCAACTTACAAAGATCAAGTTGTAAGTGGTGCTAAAGATTATTTATAAACATTTATATCTTTCTTGTTCAATTAACAAAGTAGCTCGTAAGAAGTCTAATTTTGTAAGAAAACACATAATTCAATCAATTTTTACAATAGAACTTAATAATATATATTCTGAGAATTTAAGAATTATCTCAGGTTCTTAATCCAGTAAAAACCTTGTCATCCATTGATTGGATGACAATGTTTTTAATATTACTAATTTAACATTAACTGCCTGTTCTTAAATCAAACACGTACGAGAAATAACAAGAAACTATCGTCCATTCTTGTTAATCGCCAAAATTATCTTACAAAATACTTATAAGAATCTGCGTCCATCATACTGATAATGAAACATAATAACAAAAACAAACGTTCAGTCTCAATAAGCAATAGTTAAATAAGGGCACTCATTGTAGTGAGAACAAAACACAATATTAATGATCGCGTCCAAAGCCATTTTATAGCAATATACCGGTATGTAGAACTTACAAGACACAACTTACCAAAACTTAACATGTACGTTCTAAGTTGTAAAACTTAAGCTGAGCTCAGCAAACTTGGCTTACCAACAGTAAGTAGAGACATATTTTACACCGGCTCAACTACCTGCGCCTAAAACAATCAAACATCTACTTACGGCTTGCGCAAACATGTTATAACGGCGCTTAGGTTTAACTAAATACCAAGTTAGGCTTAACTAAGATAAGTGTACACATGTGTAAACGTAGCGTGCGGCTTCCACTGCTACTTTATGTGTATCAAACTATATTATATTTGAGTTAACAACGGAAAACATTTTCAATTACTTATTAAATATAATCTGGAGTTTATCGCCAAGCAAATAACGAGCTACTTCAAAATTCAAATGGAACGACGACAAAGACTGTTAATTAGATTCTTGTATTATCTTTAAATATCCTTTGCTTCATATAGTTTTGAATAGAATATTTGAATGACATTTTAAAATAATTTTAATTAATATTATAATACCTAGGTTTAGTGTTATTTGCCTGATCACATAAAGACCTTTTGTCCTTGGAAAGCTTAGGTATTTTTTTAAATTAGTCTCAGGTTATAATGCGCCTGTAAAATGTCTGTGGTATGTATAAATTACAGTATCAAGTTAAATATTATATTTAAACAAAATACTAGTTTTCGCAGCTCATGCGTTAGTTCCACATACGCTTCGCCTTAATTATCAATAGTAATTGAGACATAAGTATTAGTAAAAAATCGTTCACCAATAGATAAATACATTTGTTTTCTCACACTTTTAAAACATGCCAAAAATATTCGAATCGGATTCGATTTTTACATTGCGTCATCTATAGTTTTGGTTCTATAAAATGGTGCAGAAATTAAAACTACATTAAACATCAATCTAGAGATTCGCATAAATAAGTTTACACAGCACCGGGTGGTGTCACCCCATCCCCGCAATTTATTTAAGAATGTTATGTAAATTTGAACACAAGTCTTTGATCGTCCGTATCGAAAGTCCGAGCAAAAAAGCTCTAGCGGGGCGAAGAAAAAGCGTGAGGAGCTTAAGAAAAATAATGATTTAATCTTACTTTTCGCTGTCGCGCATATAAAGGACGGGCGGAGGGCCGCGGGGCGAGAATCGTTTTTAATCTTTGCTTTGTAAAGGTGATTATGAGGGATTATAGGTTTGGAAGTATGGCAGAAATTTCGTGGCTGAAGAGGCGGGCGGCTCGGTTCATTTATACAATATTTTTACCCCCCAGGTGGGGTTGCGGTCGCCCCCCACACCGATACTTCTAAACTTTTCCTTATTCCCTAAGTGTTCAAAGGAGAGATTTAATTCGTTCAGTTTTGTTCCACTTCTCTTGGATGAGCTGTGGTATCCTTTGGGAAGACTTAAAAATATATTTAATTTATGGAATTAATTTTAGATATGAATGTATAAAACATAACTAAATATTTACAGAATAAGCGCGAAAGGTACTGAAGGCTCCTCTGGAGTGTAGAAACGTTCATAACTGGGTACAGCTCTGGTATACTAAGTAAATATTTACAGAACAAAAGGCATTTAATTTTGTATCCTCCATGAAATCTTGCTATAAAAAAAACTACGTTCTAAAAATAATAGGCACGTATACAATCTGCTTGCTTATATACCAACATAAGGATTTTAAATTGTCTTATATTATTCTTTGCAAGAAATTCTATCTACGCTTTAGTCTGTAGGTACACACTAAATAATAGTTAGAAGAATACTTTGTTACGTTCCATTATCGCAATTCCAACTTATGACCGTGTAGCTGTGATTTAAAATATTGGGACAGTTAAAAAATTTCGTGTTTAAATTTAAAATTATACTCAATATAGTAAATTGTCTAGTAAATGCAATATTTTCACATGTAGTTAGCACGAAACGGACTTAATTATACTTGATCTCCGAGGGGCGGAGGGGGTGGAGGGGGTGTCATCTCAATCGCAAATCGGCCATCTTGCGCCGCGGGATCGCCCCCCTTGCCCGTCCATTATACTTTTTAAGCTCCAATCTCGTTCATTTAAACGGTTGGCTTTAGATGGCAATCGCATTTTTCCACTGCAGGTCACGTCTCACTGTCTCCCGGTGCCGGGGCTTAAATCAACAAAAGAAAATAATAAGATTCGTTCAAATTAAAAGTGTAATGTCTTCGCGGGTTGTGGTAATCCCGAGCATTCTTCATTAGGCGGAGGAGGCCCTTAAGAGTTTTTCTTTATTCATAACTTGGATTAAGAGGAATGCAAATGAACCGTCGCGTTCACTTAGCTGTGTCAACAATGTCGCCTGTTTCGTTGTATCTATAGAATTGTATTTATAAAGTATTTATATTCGTAATCTGCATTTTAATAATATTAATTCCATTCTACGATTTTTGATTGTTAAAAGAAATAACGTCATTGAAAGTTTCTTCTAGAATTGCTGATTTACTATGGCCGTTGAAGCAAGACTTCTACTATCATAGAAGGGGGTCTTTTTTTTATTAATTTTATTCTCAGTAGCGTTTGTGTTTTGGGTGAGCTTATAAGCTAAACAAAAATGATACACAGAAGGATTAGGATACAAGTAAGAAGTGGCTATTTGATACCATCTTCGTTCCTTGCATCTTTGTAGTTTTTTACATGAGGTGTTAGGTAGCATAGCACACAAGTTTTCAACGTTAACGTGTGTGTAATTTTTCTTTCTCTTTTGTGTCAATATTTAGCTCTCCGTCCGTGGTTCGATCTGGACGACTGTGTCAAATTATTCGCAGCGAACAATATATGTAGTTTAATAGTTTTTCGGATATTGACTTAAATATCTTAGTAAAAATCTAAATTTCGCCGCGTCGTGATTAGCCGCTTAAAACGATGGTTTATTAACCTATATGGATGGACGGCATACAATTTTGTTATAGTGGTAACGGCACTCACCTTGCGCCAAAAATTATTTTCAATATTTCTTTTTTAATAACTAAGATATATTTTATAAGTAAAACAATTACTTAATTAGGTTTAAAGATACTTATTATAATATGAAGGATACTAGAACATATGTCTTATTAACATACCAGAGTTAGAACATTAACATAGCTAGTGGCATTAACGACCTGCTCGGGCTTCGCTAAGCTAGTTAGGTTAAGTACTAAGCTAAGACTTAGCTCCTGGATTGCAGATCATGAAAATGCATAACATTTTAAAATTAGAATAAGAATTTTCCGAAGATGAATTTTTACGAACCATATGCAAAGAACTTAATGATAGTAATTTTATACATTGCCTAAAACAGGTTACATAATAAACACGTATCGAAGGCTTCTTTTGTAGTGAAAACTGTATTTCAGGAGCCTATAATTTCCCAGTTACAATATCGAGGCTAAATTATAATACTTCTGAATAACCCAATTTTTATAGTACATTTGTTTTTAAGCCTCAAAATAGGCTTCAGTTTCGGCGATTACCTCTTCAACAGCGCAAAATTTCTGTCCAGCGAGCATTTTCATGAGGTCTGAGAACAGGAAAAAGTCACAGGGGGTTGGTCCCCATCTTTGCAAAAAATTCGGACTTATTACGAGTCAACAGCTTCAAACACTGCTCAGAATCATCGATTCCTTATTGGTTTTGATCTATTATGAGCTCGCGCGGCAACTTCTTTGAACAGAGCTCGCAAATCCAAATATTCATACCATACATACCATACAGTGACGCGATCTTCAGATCTGAGAAGAGAATAGAAGAAAGGCTTTAAAATATTTGTTTTTTGTGTAATACTCGCTTAGAAGATAACATAGAGCGTACCAATATTTAAAAGGTCGGAAACGCTCTCCCGAGCCCTATCTATGCCCATCAAGGGCAGCGGTATCACTTAACATCAGGCGAGCCTCCTACTAATTCGTCCTCTGTTTAATAAAAAAAACAACTTTAATATATGAATAGGCAGTTACGATTCGATCAAAACCTTACCTGGAATTATGATAGAACATACATTAATAACTAAATTATAAGTGCTGTTAATAAACTATATAGATATTTTTATAACAAGAAACATTTAGTATTGAACGCCGGTTCGTTTATTTGTTCATCCTATCTCAATGTTTATATTCCTCGCTACTCTGGTAGCCGCTGTTAGTACTGTCTTAGTGATGGGGTTAAACTTTAAAATATGTATTTAGCAATTCAAGAACCATTTGAATTAGTGAATTAGTGTGAGTGCACGTTAGTATTAAACGCTAAACAGTGGTAAGTGGAAAAACTAGTATATACACAAGAACAGAGTGTAGAGAAAATGTAGTTGGTAAATATCCTGGAAAATGGACTTAAATTACTTATTAGTCTTAAGTTTTGGCTTAAAAAAATCCATTCAAGAAAACTTTTCGATTCACATACACAGTCGAAATTCAAAAGTATATATGTATCATTAATATTAAATATGAACTGATTATTAATTAAAACTGTTTGAGACAAATCTTACATATACACAAATATCAGACATCATCACATAATTAAAATGCTAACGTATTATAATATATAATATAACCCTTTAATGATGAAACCAAGGGCAAATTCGCGTCATCACACAGTTTGAAAGTTTTTGCAGAATCTGTATATATGAACTATCAAAAGCTATTTTGTAATAATATCAAATAGATACAGCAAGACACAGGCTCCAGACCATTCAGGACTCCTGGACCCCTCCATAAACGTAAGTTATACAGTAGATAAATCACAAAATAATTTCAATTCTAAATAACATCGATAAAGTGCGACGTCACTATTCCAACTCAACCGAGTGTATTTTTATTCGGAATTTATATCTAGCAACGAATCCCACATTATTGTCTTGGAGCATTCGAGATGGGCATTAAAACCAAACCCCTTTTTCTTGAAGGCGATTTCATTTTAGCTGGGTTTAGAAAATTTAAGGCCAGTCTTATAAAAGCTTTGATTTTGCGGCAATTCGGAGAGCGAACGGAATAATTAATTTATTCTGCCATTATTCTGGTTCGCCTTCAGATAATAATGCAAAGATAAACTTAATTTCTATTGTATTTCTTTTATTTATGTTTCAATGTCTGGCTTTTGGTAAATGTGCGGGAAATTAATAATATTCAATATAATATATACAATATATATATTTATAATATATATATTTATTACAGATGAATTATTAATATATACAATATAATCTTACGCTACAAGTTTGTGCAATGAAATTAAATCAATATTCCTTACCCGATCTTCTCAATAGACTTCCTGTAACGTTCCTGCCAATATTTTAATTCTATACTACATCCATTCTTTTTCTTTAACCTTACATGATTACAATTTCGTTTCACCTTGTAGGATAGGACGGGCTTTAATATGAGATGCTACTTGTGTGAACACGTTAGCATCTTACCTCCCTCGGATAAGCACAAAAGCAGGCGTGGCCGCAGAGCAGGCGGAAAAAACGGTAAAAATTTAAGTCTTTCCTCCAACTTTGATTTTGTTTCCTTTGGAGTAGACTCTTGGGTCGTGGGGTTCAAGCGCTAATTAAAGATTAAAGTTGGCGCCTGGTAGATAGTACCGGTGACCCCAGAGCTGGAGCTTCTCTCGCTTAACGAATATCCCAATACAACGAGGAATTTCTGGAAGCATTAAAGGTACACCCAAACGTTTTAAATTTATTTTAGGTTTCTATTTATCCATTGTTAATTGTTTAATAAATTTATTATTAATAATTTTCGTTCTTTGATTATTCGTGTAATGTTTCGAGTTTAGTGTAATATTTTCTCTGTGCCTGTTATTTGTGTGCCTTATAAATAAATGAATAAATATCACAAGTTGATACAAGAGGACGCTAAGCGTTACAGCTTTCGAACCCCGGCTGCGAATCACCAAAAGAAATGCACCGTGTAGACTGGTGATCGACTTGAAGGCACAGATGTTTAAGGCCTTTTAATTTTGAAAACTTGTTTTGTACCGCGAACTGTGTTAAAAATGGCACCTTCATTCACCAACCAGACATCAAAAGCCGGTTTAACAACGTATGCAGATGACATTTTAAGTATTTGTAAACAGACTGCTCATATAATGTTATTTACATTGACTAATGAAATTGATATAAAACGCAAAACGTTTGCCGGCACTCGAGGAATCAAAGCGAGCGGTGGTCGCGCGCTGTTTGCATACTTGTTCATATCCAACCATGAAATCGCCTAAATATCCATTGGATACGATTTGGTGGAGAGGGCTTTTGTAGGTTAAGGTGAAAAGTATATTTTCATCCTGTGCATTATATGAAATTGGATAAATATCCATTGGATACGATTTGGTGGAGAGGGCTTTTGAAATGCTAGCTTTATGTAGGTTAAGGAGAAAAGTATATTTTCTTCCCGTGCATTTTATGATATTGGATAAATAAACACATAAAGATAAAATAAAATATTATTATTATTAAAGCTTTATAAATTAATCCATACAACAATTGGTTAGTTTACATTTCTTAATATTAGTATTAGTTAGTATAGTTTTATTTATTAGTTAGTTAGATTTCTTTTTTCTTTTTTTAGTGGTCTAGTTTTTGTATGGCCCCTTTTGGGGTAAAAGCCCCTATTGTTCCATTTCTCTTTGTCATGAGCAACATTCATCCAGTTTTTCCCTGCTAGTTCTATTGGGTCATCTGTCCATCTTCCATCCATCTAAGTATTACTAAGCCTTTATTTCCAGCCAAATACATCGATCCCAACTCCACATACGGACTCGCCTGTCTGTGTGCCGACGGCGTATTAAATCATATTCCGGTCATACAATGCGCAGAGGCGATGAGAACTTGAAGAAAATGATCGGCCGTTCACCAACCAGATGGACCGATCAAGTGAAAGACACGTCGAAACTATATACTGTTATAAGATAGGTGTTGGACAGAAACCGGTGAAAACAGATTGTCCGCGCCATATATTTCCTTGCTGACCACGACGCGTAGACGTAAGCTACCGTCTGAAGGGTCTTTTGTTCTAGGGAGCGTTCAAGTATTACGTAACGATTTTTTTTCCTTTTCTAAAACGGCGCGGGGATTGATTTATGCGTTATTGTTAATATTATTTTCGACTTCCCAGTACTTTACACCACATAATGGTAACTTTTAGCTATAAAGAGTCACTGGATGGTCATGAAACGTTTTACTATTGGGTACAGAAAAACGGTACGGCACGTTACATGAGGGGGGGGGGGTCAATAATCTCCAAAAATAAATGCGTGACGTAATACTTAAACGCTTCCCTACCTATTCGTCGTTTACAACTTAGACCGGGATATTTCGTCACTTTATACGTCCACCTGTTGTCTCGTGCTAAATTTCCTGCTCAAGACTCCTTAGATTGCTCCAAGTATTTAGATTTTGTTCTTGAGCTATAGGTCCACGGTTGACATGCAAACATAAGGGTGGGTACAACAAAGTATAAATAATGTATTAACAATAGACGTCTATTAAAAGTATACAAAATGATATAATTATTATAACAACACACAGGCAACTTTTATTTAAAATGTTGTGTAATTTTTTAAAACAGATTACATATAACTTTATTAACATAACAAAAAGGTGCAAAAAGTTATCGACTTTTAAAATGTAGTATCATATTATAATCATTGTTAATAAAGTAATTTTAAGGTTCTACTTCCATACTTCGTATCCCACAGCTTAATTTGATTAGCGAATAGCGACCGCAAGCCAGAGTGCTCACTCGTTGAGCGAACTGCAAACTTTACCGCAATACTACTGATATCGCTTAATTAATCTTCTATATTAATAATTATTGTAAACGAATTAAACGCAAATAGAGTTATGTTGGAAATATTTTTCAGTTATCGCAGTTCATCATCGCAATCAATTATAGTAAGTAATACGAAACTAAGGTATCTAATATTTTTTTTTTTTATTTATTTATATTATCACGCCTTTTTCCGAAGGGGTAGGACGGACCACGAATCTCCACTTGCTACAGGTCTAACATACCTTTCTGGCTTAATCCACTTTCATGACATTCACCTGGCAGGCATTATGGCTCTAGTACTTCCTGGATTTGGTCCAGGGGGCTTAGACACAGTGCCTTAACAGTAGTGTACGTAGAAAGTCAAAACCTTAATTTTCTACATACACTACTGTAAAGGCATCTTGACTAAACCCCCAGGTACGACAAGGCCATAATAAGTTTTAGATGTACCAAAGACAATTTATGGAAGAATACAAGAAGTACAATTTACGCAGGGGTAAAGAAAACAAACTGTGCGGCAAAAATATGCGTGCATTAAAAATATAAGCAAAATAGATCAAGGGATGATTTTCGAGATGTCACAATAAACTAAAATTACCAGTGACATCTTCAGACTGTTTGAGGTACACAAAACATACACGTCTTCGTTGGTTAATACAGCGCCACCTAGTACGAACACATGTAACGACCAAGTAATGAAGTATAGTACAATATGAAATCCTGACAACAGTTTTTGTTATAGTTTTATTTTGTGATGGCGCTTTACATAATAAAAAATAAATTCTACGTTCATTAGCTGCTGTCATTGACAGATGGCGTTACTTGTGTAATTCTGACAGATTTAATTGATTTGTGTAATATTTACATAATAATCAATTATTACATTTATCAAACCTCCTAAGCTTCTTGTCTTCGTAATCGGCTACGTCTTAATCTACATAATTATAAACAATTAACAATTTAGTCAGTTATATCCATAATAATTATTGCCCTTTCCTGAGTCAACCTAAAGGTTACGGGAATATATGGGACTCGAACACCAGGCATCGTCTCCCACTAAAACACTCCTCGTCTGCATACTGTCCTACCGCTAAAGTTGACTTCCGGGGCCGCTTTTGCATTACTACAGGAACTTCCGCAGCCTTTTTTTGAAGTGAAACTTCTTTAGGCGCATGAGGGTAACATTTATAAAAAACTTCACGAAGTAGTGCTGCATTTTTGTCGAAGAAAAGGGAGAGTGCGATTGAGACCGATTGAGAGAGAGTGAGAAGGGTGAATTACTTCATAGAAATTCTATTTTTAAAATTAAAATTTCGTAAAGAGAATTTATGAAATATTAGTATTTTATATTTTATGCAAAATAAATTATTGAAATCTCAAATGACGAATTGTAAATTAAAATGCCACATGTTATTATTATCGAAGAAATAAATTAAAAAAAATTATAATTTGTATTAATTTTCGATACTTGTAATATTTTAATGACAATTAAATTCATTAAATTCCTAATATGTCTTCTTTTTTCCCTCCCTCTAAATCTCGGAAATCTAATGTTTTAGATTTGTATATACATATACATATATATGAACAAGACTTAAAAATTAGTTTGCCAAAAAAGTTTCTTTTCTGACATGTGTACTTTGTAGGCACGCACTTTTTTTTTCTTCGTTTTGGCTACCTCCATGATGCGGAGCTGAGAGGATGGCATCCCTTTTGCTACCTTGTCCTCCTATTCCAAGTCCTAGGTATTTATCTATAAATTTAAATAAATAAACTAGACGTAATAAGTACTATGTCTAGTGCTTTTCACCTTAGATCTCAGTATTATATGATGATGTTTTTTGTTCTTGTTTAATCATGAAATATAAAGTTCAAATCAAAATGATATTTTATGCTATTGTAAATTGCCTCTAACCACTATCAAATAACTTTATCTTAATTATTTATTATAAGCAATACTGAAACACATTTACGAAGAATTTATTATTTTACATAATATAATTAAGGATAACATAATTATTACTTAAAGTAAATAATATTTTTTTAAAGCATTGGCTTAATACTTAAATAAGATATTATTTGCAACAAACCAATACATAATCACCCATTAGAAAAAGTATATGTGTGTGTGCGAGTTATTTTATAAGTAACGTATTTCCTTAATAATCAATGTTCATTATTAATCATTATAGTAGATACTTACTTAAATTGAACATTTACATACGGACACAAATTCAGCCAAAACATTAACTTCATTGCCGGCAGGCAATATCAATAAAGCGATGTTTCTTCATATAAAACGCTATTAAGTACCTTAAGTAAAAAAAATAATGTAGGTAACATGGATAAACAGGAATAATCGGTCAGAATTTTGAATACAATACGAATTAAATTTATTCTAAGGCCTTTCACCTTATTTACTTCGGGAAAGCTACCCATTTACTTGTGTAATTTATACCAAAATTTAATTATGTATTTATGTACGTAGGTAGTTAAAGTAAAGGTACAATAATATAATTGAGAATCATAACTTGTCTGTTTGTTGTTCCCAAGCATAAAAAAGTATTACGAACAACCTATAATAAATTTTCAAAATATCTTAACTACATACATATTTAAAATTTGTAATTTATAAGAAAAGATCATACAAAAAAATTCACCACATAATTTGCTACATAAAATAATGCTACACAGTACACAATTTAAAATCTAACCATTTGCTAATTCTTATAATCAATTTAAATGAACCGCGTTTTCAGGACAAGTATTTAGCCAATCAAATAATCCCTGGATGATTTTCAACCAATCAGGGATTCTTGATGTGGTGTGATTCAAGAAAGTAAACAGCGCCAAAAATTTTATTGTTAATCTTTCGACTATTGTATTCAGATTACCAAGAAATTGGTCATAAACATTACAAATAACCATCTGAGTATAATAAAGATATTTTCTATTTATTTATCAATGAAATGCGGCCAATTCGAGATGCTCAACATAGCGCGATAAAAAACTCTTTCGCACCGTTCCCGCATCGTATGATCGTGGCGTCATATAAAAACTCGAGAACGCTCCCCACTTTTAGCCAAACGTCAAATCGTTTATGACTGTGCGGTCGTTTGTGTCTCAAGAAATCAGTCTTTCCGCGAGATTTCGTAAGCTAGTGCTTAACTGTGAATAAAAATTAGAGCGTGTGTGTTCAGTGATATTTAAAACAAAGTTAAATAACACAAGATGTCTTTCAATACCGATATTTCATCAAAACTGGAAAACAGCAGGTAATGATACGTTTTTACTCTGACCCCGTCCCTTTTGGTTAGGGCCTCCGCGTGATTGTCGTGCATTAATGAGTTCGAAGTGAAGTATTACTACTGCAGTAATACTATTAGTAAGAATTTATAATAACTATCCACTGCAACATTCAAAAGATATACATACTTAAAATGTATTGAACCAGAGATTTATGTCGAAACCCAATTCCTTTCACATTGACATAATAGCATCTTTTCAACGAATTGACGCAACGGTGCTTACTGCTGATTGGTGTCAAAATAGTTTTTATTTAATGTTACAACTTGAAAAATCGAGTATTATATTCCGATTTAGGTTAAATTAAGGAATCTTCTGGGCGTGCGCGAACCTATGACTCAATGAGAGCGGAATAAAGCCTTAGCAATTTGTACTTAACATTACATAATTATCGTGGCTTTCATAACGCATAATATGTATTAAAATCAACTGAAATAACTAAGATATTTATGTAAATTTAATAAAAACTACATAAACTGCAGTTTTTGCTTGTTTTGTACATTTTGTCACTCATTTATAAAGAAATATTACATCAAACATAAGTGGAATGCCTTGAATACTGATATCATTAATATTCTTCTCATTATGTATTTCGTTTGAACAGATAAAAATAAAGCCCTAAGGTCAAGATTAACTTGAATTGATGAAGGCAAGGTAAAACTTTCATATTTCACAGGTTAACTTTCAATTCAAAAGTTGGTTGATTAAATCATAGGCTCTCTGGCATCAATTTTTATACCTTAGGTTTTTTTTTATTATATACTAAATTTTAGTGTTTATTCTATCTGTATACAAGCTCATAATATTGAGGCAGTTAGAAATTACAATATGATTACCCGCTAAAGACTTATTTCTAAGATATATATTACCAATACATTGTTAACACTGTTTCTGACAATAGTTATAATATTATGATCTAGATTTTTAATTATTATTATAATTTCCCAAATGATTTATTAAGTATCAAAATGTTCTACGTGCTGTTATTTAAGTACATAATGTGGCTATGCATTTAAAAAGGTAGTTCATTTATAGTACTTCAGTATCTACTTCTCATTACATAGTATCAGTATTAAGACATTTTATACTATATTAAGCTTTAGTCAAATACTATGGCTACTTAATTAATATAGAAATGAAATAATCTTAATATATTTTTATGTGTTGTTATTGCAATAATCATAATTAACACAGTTATTAATTATTTATTTCATATTCCATTCATAAGACAAAGAGATATTATTGTTAATGACATGTAATTAAATAGCAATTCATTATGTTTAACCCTATTGTGGAGGTTAACAATTAATGCCTTATGCATAAAAAGTAAAAATGTATAGTTATGTTGTAACATATCAAGGTATTTCTGACTAACTTCTGTTATATGCCACAACAGACCTTAGACAAAGTATATGAAGTCATTGATGTTTTTATGCTGCCAATATTAATTTGTAAGAAAATGCATGACTGCATGTACCTAAACTAAGATGGTACATTAGAATCTTTATTTCAATATCCCTAAAAATATTAATATATTGTAGATTAAACTATGTAATAGTTTTGAAAAATATCATGTACATTACTGTACCTACAGTTACTTTTTCTCTTTGAAGACTTTTAAAACTCATTTTCTCTTGTTACAGGAACAGCTTGCGAAAAATTGCTAGAAATGATAACACTGAGTTCTCTAAGGAAAGCATCCTCCATGAAATGGAGAAATTCGTGAAAATGGTCAATACCATGGACGATACAGTACTTGTGCCCAGTCGGTTGATGAACCTACCACAGGAGGGTGATGATGACCCATTCAGTCTCTTTTCCATGCTGAATGACCTAAAGACTGAGCTGCTCTGGGCGGGAGCTGAACCTGAAGAGCAGAGTGATCGTGGAAGAAGAGTGTCAGACATGAGTGACACCGACAGCGAAACATCAAGTGCTGCTGGCGACTCTGGCATTGAAGGTGAGGATGAAAGAGAGTCAGCTGCTCGCGCCGCTGAAGACTGTCGGCGCCATCTTAGAGGCCTGCGCCGCTGCCTTCGCCTACTGACCGCTTCAGCTACACATCTCACGAGGTCTTATCAAGAAGAAGTGGGAGCCCCGGTTTAAATATTACAAATTTGCAACTTAATACCTGTGATGTAAACTTGTCCCGCACATGATGTACATATAGTATAAGCGGCCTCCTGTAAATATTGGCTAGTTGGGCTAGGCGTGTGTGGAATCTCAGTAAGTTATGTGGTTATTTAATAAAATTATTGTGAACAGCTTCTTAGTTTTATTTTTATAATTTGGTAGATACAAATAACTCTACCATTCATTCATTAATTCATACCTATGTCAAGGAAATTTCATAAAAGTTTAGGAACTTTTCACATATTTGAAGTTATATATTTTTTTATTTACCATGACTAATATTACAAGTTTGTTATCTGTAAAGACTATAAATACATGACTACAACTCTAGTATTTTAGTTATTGATGCAACCTGAGATAAAAATACCTTACAATCAGTTATTATCATAATATTATCTTCATTAGCAACATGCTCTTACATAAGAGATGCATTGAAGTTAGGTTTATCTTATTTCATAGTAGGATTTTCAATACTGGTGGGATACATTGACTAGATGTTAAACTTTGAAAAGTAAATTAAATATGATTAAAAAATGGCAATGTGTCAATAGATGGTATAATTCAAGGTATACTTAAATACTACTTATAGTACCAATTTCGTCATTCTTAGGAATTCTGCCTTGAATAATATGTAACCGTGTAGTAAAACATACTATAAACCTTGTGACGTCACCACCTAGGTAAATTATAAAAAGAAGTCTGCCTTCAGGACTTATATGAACCTTGCATAAAATAGGTTACTGACCCAAACAATTGCTTAACGTGAATACAATTGTATTGGTGTTTATGATGAATTAATTATATTACATTGAATACAAGTACTTTGCTACATTAAAGAAAAAATACACGGAGGTAAAATAAAATAACTTGCTATAATTTAAATGTATTAATATATATATGTATTATAATTTAAATGCATTAAAACACATAATATGAGAGTATAAACATTACTTGCATGGACGCCAAAAGAAAAGAAAAGTATCTATTAATTTTTATAACTACCCTGTGTACCCTGTACCTGTGTATATATATATATATATATATGTATACACTGTTGATACTCAACCTACAAGTTTAAAGATTTCCATTGTTTAGCTGAGAAACTGTTTGCTATGTATCAAGTAGGTATGGAATTATTTATACTTATGTCTATACTTATCATTAAATACAGAGCAAGACGATCCTAAGCCAATCCCTGAGCACTAATTAATAGGAACCTCGACATTAGGAGTCTTAAGAAAAACTGAGGGTGGCTAGTGCCTTTAGAAATCTTAAGAGCATAAAAAATAGCCCCGACAGAAGACCTTGAACTGAATACAGCTGTAGCTCATAGGATCGATCATCACTGCGCGCTGCGAATTCTTCAGGCCGACGTTACATAATTGACTGAATTGGTTATTGTGTAGGTAGATATTGATATAACCTTGCATTTCTTTTGTACTAAACGGGAAACCAAATACGACCAATATAAAACATATATCTACGCTGATTTTTCCAAAGGTTGGTTTTGCACTAGTAAATACTTGTGTGGATATAGTACAGGATATGTACCTATCTTATAAGTGTGTATCCTACTGAGTAGTATCCATTGTTAACGTATTTTAACGTTGATTGGTTAAATTAACATGCTACTATTAAAGCCTGTTATTTGCTTACTTGTGCTTTTACTGGTTGAGGGAGTTCGTTCAAGTATTACGTCACGCAAATTTTAGCTGTAAAGGCCCTCAAGGCAGCTATTATATATTCTATTGAAAAGAAGAAAAACAAATTTTCATACTGTAAAGATATTATATTGATAGGTTGTTCTTTAACACGCATTAGAAATGAGAGGTGCAAATAACAGGTGAACTGATAAACTATTCGGTATAAAGATTTAAGAATTAGAAGATTAACGACAGACAAGATTATCATAATTTTTGTTGTAATTTGTGATAAACAAACATTAATTAAGGTCAACATGATGTCTTTAAACATTGGTTATATAATTTTTTAAGGTTGATCTCTGTTGATCTCATTTCTAAAAAAATATTTTCTATGTTTTAAACATCAACAATTTTATATTATAGAAATGTAAAAGTTAATACAAAAAAATATGCTAATTTCCAATTGAGCAAGGAGTTGACAATAAGTTTCTCTAAATATATTTTTATTCCTAAATATTCCAAACAATTATTAGTAACTGTCACAATATGTGATATTCTTCATAAAAACGATTTTTGTGTATTATAAAAACAGAATCTTGTGTATACAGTCTTATTCATAGAAATTTAAACTTTGACTGTTTAATGAACCCCCTGACGTGAGATCTGCCCTTCCTGTCGTCTAACCCTTAATCGGACGTTATCAAGCAAAGGCGTACACCCTAGAATAATATTTTTGTTTTTAACGCACGCAATAATACGTCAGAATTACTATTCGATCACATTGATTAAAACGTATTATTTATCCCAGAGACAAGCGATCGTATTTGTGTTCCACCCTTAATGATGCAAGACTCGTTGTAGTAGTGATTTTATTACTGTGACTTAATAATTACGTTTTATCTCGAATATATTATCGCTTTTACACGACGAATACAAATGTAACAGAGCAGCATCTGCTATTTTCTTTTAGTTTTTTTTTTCATATTTCTTACACGCTTTATGATTCTTGGGAAAATGTATATAGGATTAGGGAAGTATGTCAAACCTATAATTCTGACCTGCATCAACTCTTACACCTGTCGTCTTGATACCAATTGGCCAGAAGCCAACTTACTAGTACACTTCAGAGATGTCATAGGCATAACCTACACGTAGACTGGTTTTCTACTTAAAAGCAGCTGGTGCCCACGGTATCGCTTGAAATTCTGAGCACCCCTGTTTTTTTTATATAACAGGGCAAACGGGCAGGAGGTTCACCTGATGTTAAGTGATACCCGCTGCCCATGAACACTCACATTGCCAGAGGGCAAGTGCGTTGCCGGCCTTTTAAGAATTCGTACGCTCTTTTCTTGTTTGACAAAAAGATCGAGTCAGCATACACAGTGTGCTAATCACACTTAGACCTTAACGTAGTTACTAATTTGTTCTCTTTAAATACCGATGGTAAGCAGAGATTCAATATTGCTCTGAGCTTACAATAATTTCTGGATTTTGTTTGTTGTTGCGGTTTCAACGGATTATGTAATTATAGTACCCATAGTTTCCTTTTTAATTAAATAAATAAGCATGTGAAGTGATAAACTAAGTAAGTGATATGATATGGCAAGTTTCGAAGGCATCATAAACATAGATGTTTAGGTAAACTCGTGCGCATTACTGGCGAGCTGTTTATTTTTTAATGATGTCATACGCGGTCAAGTGTATGACAAACTAAATATCGCAGCTTACGTCAACAATAGAAGCAAATAACATTCACAACGAGGAAGGAATTTCGGAATTTGCTATAATCATTATAATTTTCATTGACGCTATATTCAGGATATTGAATTTCCTTTCCTTCAATAAAGACGTTGTTAATGACTAAGGTTCTGACCATTAAGTCATTAGTATTTAAATATTGTCTATGGCAATCAATAAACTGCCCTGCAATGGCCCACCTGTTTGTTTCTCAACAACTCGCGCAGTAAGGGAGCGTTCAAGTATTACGTAACGAGTTTTTATTCCTTTTGTAAAACGTTACGATGCGGGGAGGGGATTGAATTACGCGTTATTGTTAATATTATTTTCGACTTACACCACAAAATAGTAACTAAAGAGACACAAGGTGGTCACGAAACGTTTTACTATACTTGAGTACAGTACTGTACTAGGGTACTGAAAAACGTTACGGTGAGTTACATGGGGGGGGGGGGTCAATAATCTCCAATAATTGCGTTACGTAATACTTGAACGCTCCCTAAGGATGAATTAACCAAACATTATGCAGTCTGCTTGTCAAACTCCGTGTTGTTTCTGAACATTGCCCCAATGCGACATTATCAAGTTATAATATAAAGCTTATCTACTCGGGAAGATAAATGTCGCAATGCATCAATTTTATCGATAGCATGATATTGTAATTACACATTATAAAACCTATGGCATTTTTCTTTTGTTTATTATTTCTTTTCTATCCAGAGGTATTGTTAGAATCACGTCATACACCCAATAATCAATCAAATAATATGTAACGCACAGAAAGATCAGTAATATATAAATAATGATAAAACTATAGAAAGAAGAAACTGACTGTCATGACCAATTTGTTTATAATTTCCATTTCTAGAAAACCGTGTTTACTGGCGAACGAGGTCTTTTTTCATTATTGTGGGTCGCAAGGAAACATCAATAGATGAATCCTTTACTTTTGGTCTAACTTCTGTAATTTGTTGATTATTGCAAGTCGCAATACGAGTGTATTAGCGGGACACAGCGGGCGGACATAATAGCGGGGTCTAATATAATTTACAACGGCTGCATCCTTTCCTTTTTAAAATTTTAAAATCCTTTGACAGCTAGCTTCCCACGATTTTTGGATACAGCACGTACTCGTATAACAAGAAATAAGAAGACTGTGAAAAGGACGAGATATGGTGCAACAGACACGGCCATTAAAATAAAAGCAATATACGAACAAGTATAATGATAACAATTACATATTATACACGTATGCCTTGCATCCGGGACATAATCCCTTTCGCTATCATTCAAATCATATGATACAAAAATAGTATTATCACAATGCTACCAGCGCGCCACTTACTGCTTCCCGCCAATAACGAATTATGCGGATTTAAGTCAGGTGAGGTCCTAACGTGTTAAGAATATGCGTCCTTGTTGACAGTTGCGTTAACTAAACCAATTGGTCTATTGTCTATTCTACTGGTGCTTCCTTGCGACATAGGTTACAAGGCACAGACAATGTCAAGTGTACGAGGAAAAAAATTACTTAACTGCGACGCATCAAATGCTAATACTGGTTGCAAAAACAATGATGCTTTTAAAAAACGTTGCAGATACTTCTTACATATTAAATATCGTGTCTTAAAAATACGAGTATGGCAAAAATGAAATACAATTTACTGATTATAGTTGAATAAGTTATAGTTTCATCTGATTAAGTTTTCTTGTTATTCAAACAGGGCTCGGGTAGGTTTAGTCTAAGTCATTCCCTTTGTTCTGCGTTCCAATATCTTTTGTCCTCTGCTAAATTGTACAATTTATACAATCATGTATAGACGTAATAAAATTTGCAATTACTACGCAATTATGGTAACTAGGAAGCAATTTGGATAATTTAAAGGTCCTATGATAAACCTAGGACACTTTTGTACTAACTTTAAACATAAATTTTTAATGGATCCAAAGTTCAAACCATAAAAACTTATCAATTATCAACCTAATTCCAACCATCCATAGATAATTCTGAAGAGGCTAATCAGTATTTTCGGATATGTGGTTGAGTCACACAATTTATTGCTTATTCAAGTGGATACTAATTCCACAATAGATCATATAACAATAAAATACTTTCCTTTTCAAAAATGATAAGGTGTTTTGTACATTGCTCGTCGTCAGAGATTGTTAAATGTAAATGTAAAAATTTTCAGACGTGTTAACTAGATGTTAATTTCGTACATTATTTTTATTTTTACATTAATTTTACGGAGATTAAATAGATTAAACAGTACAAAATAATTACATTAGCTGATGCCCGATGTTAAAGGAATAGGAATGTTATTAATTAAAGTTTAGAAATACGATAACAACAAAGTATGTCTTTGGTTTGTAGAAAAAAAAATTAAGTTGCTCTTTAAAATAAACAATTATAATATTATACGTTCCCCGTTCTACAAAAATGTTTGCCGTCTTCAAATTATTTAATGACTCTAGCTAATTCATTATAATTAATAGAAATTAATCTGAATCTTAATTATATTGGCTGTGGTATTTAAATGTTGCTTTTTGTAATGTTTCTGTTTTTGTTCATATTTTTTACTATCCATATCATAGCATATTTTTTATATGCCAACGATAAATTTCAATAACATATTTATCTTTAATTAAAGATTTTATATTATTGTATTAAATTTAATGTATATTAACAATTTGTTTCTTCTTATATATTCTCCAACAACTTAACGACGTAATTATAAAATATGTATTCAATTTATTTCTATCATAGTAGTCAATAAAATACATATATGCATTAATATTTACTACTATATATATTAGTGTTTTTTTTTTTTTCATAAATTAAAGGTTATAAGGTAATGCTAGTCTGTGACCTCTTAGAAGAAATTACAAATTTTAGGATTCATTTCAACTTAAACTATTGTTTACAACTCAATAACAATTACGAAACGATGTTGCTACTAACTGCATCTAATGAACATCGGAATGTCTGATCAAAAATTAGCGTTGTTTATATTTTCTTAGATAATTACCAAACAAAATTTCCGCTTCTCGAGTCTTGACCTTAGAACCACAGATTCGCCACATAAATTATTTCTTTTGTCAACATGACACTAAAGCTAGTTATTATAGAAATATATATAATTATTTCTAACGTAGCATAAGTTAAATTTACAAACACTATAGGACCTTAGCTGTCGAATTGTATATTTACGTTGAACATCAAGTTCCTCGTAGTTTTTTTTGTAATCTTAATTAGTGTAGGTAACATCAATGAATCAAAAAAATCTGACATCGAATTCTGATGACATAATAATTAATAACAATAAGAAATAAATATTTTAGTGTTTATAATACACTAAAATATTTATTTATAAAACAAGTATTATCTAGTTTTGAGTGTAGTTCTAAAGTTTGTACGTTGATAAAGTCAGTATTTTAGGGCGTGGTAATTCGCGATCATTCGACTATACGTCATCGATCACACCAACCACAAGCCAGTTAGAACTCGCTACATAATATTATCTTAGGCTTTAGGTTATTTAAATATTATTTTTAGAAACTTGAAGCGAAACACATATAGTTAGTCATTAGTAATGTTCACGGATTTGTTTTATTTTCACTACTCCGTACTGACAGCCGTTCGCAATCAGCCTACCTATTATCTATGTTCTTAGTTATCTAATGACAGCAATACTTAGGTCCCTTAATTAAAAACCGCCATATAATAAATATTTAAGTGAAACCCGTATTTATAAACATAAGTACACAAACCTTGCTTTGTTAAAGGTAATAATTGCATATATTTGTACTACGAGTATACGCTATGATTATAATCGTGTAACTATCTCTATTATTACTTTATAGTAATATACACGTGGCATTATTTTTAACACTAGTGGCTTGCCTCAACGCGACGATTTTGCTATAGATAATTTATAATAATAAACTTATTCCGACGATTATTATGGTAACGCTTATCTAAATATTAGGCGACTAATTATAATCGAATGTGATAACGTCACATAAACCACGCAGTTCAAAGACCTTAGAGATATTTTTAAATCAGCCCTTTCGGTCGTGGTATGCATGATGTAATAGATATTATAGGTTAGTAGGTGCCGATTACGAGTCTATCTTGTCTTTGATACTATGGAAGTACATACTAAGTACATAAACGTATGTGGTATTCTGGTTTTATGATTTACGAATAGACTGTAGAGGAGTTTCCCGCGATAGATATAAATATAATACAAATAGGTTATAGGATAGGATACCTTCGAATATAAAAATCATATTATTTATTTATTTAAAATAAGTCAGCCAACAGATTTGCAGCTATACTTACATATCTAAACATAAGTACTTTTCACTATAAGGGAAAGGTGCCATTACAGGCTCACACAGATTGCACCTAATGAGCCTTAGTAAGTCTTTCCAAAGACCCCAGCACCGATCGAATCACTGCAGCAGCACTTTCAATGAGCGAGTCACTGACTCTCTTCTACAGCCTCGGCCAGGATAAGTTTGTATGCACTTAGCCCTTGCCCCGGCCACCACGAAAAGTCTGTTGTGCTCTGGACATACCTACTCTAGAAGTGATACTGTAATAAGCCAAATTTGTTCTAGAACCCTTAACGAAAATGATGTGGCATTAACGTGAATTAGCTCTAGGAACTTTATTACATACATTTTGTTTCGTTTCAGTAGCTATTATCGCAAACATATATACAATTTGTAAAATTTAGCTTTCTAATAAAATATTCTAGAAACGTATAAGTTCATTCACAGAGCAATCTTGAATAATTATAAAAACAATGACGCAAATAAAACTGGTCAAACGAGTTAATGCGCATAAATGATATTATAAAAATTACTTGGTTTTATTCCGCAATCAAAATATAAGTGTTTGAGGCACTTTGTAATACTGTTGAAGATATTTGTTACTGCAAGCACATTTTCACCATCAACATTACTGACAACGGATTTTCTTTCTCATATTGGGTTACAATGGTTACCAAGGGGGGCGTCCAGCGTAGAAAACTCTCTTAATTCCACGTCATTCCAGCTTCCCTCGCCTCTGCTTGAATGATGCTTCCTTGACAGGTCTGACTTAGATATCCCTCCGAACCGTATGGCTCACCCATTTCCACGTTTGGCGTTTTATGGACCTGTCAATTGACACCTTATTGCATAGCTCATATAGCTGATGATTAGAGAGTCTGTCCCTCCAGGATATTCCAAGGATTCTACGAAGGCTTTATAACTTTCATCCTTTTTCATATTTAATTAATCACCTAATGTATAATAGGTTATTTATGGAAAATACCGTTATTTATCTGTATACAAATAAACAGGCGGTAGTGCCTCATCACACTACACTTGTTTTGCGGTCATGTCGCGCCTAAATTTATCAAAGGAAAAATTGTGATTAGTAATCAATTAGTGGAAATGTGTGGTATAAATAATATTTAGTACTAATATACTTATCGATTTTATAAGAGGAAAACCCACTTAATATATTGATATGTATATTAAGCATCACTTATTTGTGCATTAAATATATGATTGCCAGAAATAATAAGGTAGCACAGTAGGATTTCAGTGCGACGGTATTTAACTGACTGTTTTAATTCTCGATCTATATAGATCTCGATAGATATATAGAGGCCGGCAACGTTTTTGAGAGCCCTCAGGCAATGTGAGAGTCTATGGGGGACGGTATCACCAAACATAAGGTGAACCTACTGCCCGTTTGCCCCCTGTAATATATAAAGAAATCTTTCTGAAAAATTTATGGATTCTTATTAATAAACGTAAAGAGCAGTGTAAGCTTAGTGGCTTCAGCGTGCGACTCTCATCCCGGAGGTCGCAGGTTCAATCCCCGGCTATGCACCAATGGACTTTCGTTCTATGTGCATATAGACTTGGGCTTGCCTTGGACCCAAAAAGTCGACGGCGTGTTTCAGGCACACGTCGCTGATCACCTATTAGATTGACAAATAATCATGAAACAGATACATAAATCTGAGGCCTAGACCTAAATAAAGGTTCTAGTGCAACTGATTTATTTTTTCTTTAATAAACGTAAAGTATTTAGAGATGGAAGAGCTATGCACGATATGTAACATTTACACGGGTTTTTGATGTCCAATGTAGAATTCGATATGCCAGCCTACTGCTTTGAGATCTAAAAATATAACTGACAACTAATCATAATTACTATATTTCCACTCTGAGTGATAACAACAATTCGTAACCTTTATATTCAAATTTAATATGTCGTACAATCATGCGTAGTGTGGAGATTCGAGCACGGAGCATGCGCGTGATTCGTGGTTAATTCCTAATTTATAGATCCGGTGGTATAGTGGTACGCAAATTCCAATTATCAACAATGCATATTTACTATTTAATTAATGTTCTATGACAATTTAACATTAAAATGTCAATTTATCAATAAATAATTGTGACATGGCAGACATGTACTGTTTCATTAATTTATTACGAAGATAATGTTCATATCAAACCCAGGACCTCCAACGAATTGATAACAATCTTCTTCAGAATTGTCCCAGAAAATTAAAATACCTTCTCTGAATATATTTATTTATAAGTAATATAAGACATATAGACATTTGATTTATAAAATAAACGAAACAGAAAAAATAAGTCAATTAATAGTTAATAGAAAATAAACTGAAATTATACATTAAACAAACTATAATACAACTTAATATTTTAAAGAACAAGCTATATTGTTACTACTGCTAAATAAAGTGGTGACTGGTCGTACTTGAATTCGTGTATGCGGTGATGTTAGTTATTTCGACCATGTATTTGCGTGTTGTTCCCACGAGAATGTAAGTGCGTGCTCCTATTTCTTCATCATGGCTCTTGCTGATAGAGGACAAATCTTTGTTTTTAATTTATTGGAACGAAGTTCCTTATCGCGCTTTGTGAAAGGGGGCTAGACGGAATAAATTCTTACGAAAAGTTGTCACGACACTTTTTTGCTATTTGCTATTGTAATACACCGGTTCTCATCCGATCACCGAAGTTAAGCAACGTCGGGCGAGGTCAGTACTTCGATGGGTGACCGCCTGAGAACACCTCGTGATGTTGGCTTTTTTTTGTAGGGATAAGAAATGAAAATTCTTTTTGGAATCACTTAACTAAATTAGTCTTGTTGGAACGAAGTTATCGAGCGTTGCGAAAGGGGGCTAGACGGAATAAATTAAGACCAAAAGTTGTAATGACACTTTTTGCTATAGTTGTTATATTTTACATTTTCGATACAGTTATCGCCAACGTCCATACCACGTTGAATACACCGGTTCTCGTCCGATCACTGAAGTTAAGCAACGTCGGGCGAGGTCAGTACTTGGATGGGTGACCGCCTGGGAACTTGGCTTTTTTTTTCGTCGTAAGATTGGTATCGACACAATCTATCATACTGTTATGATACCAATTAACATATAAATTAATCGAAAGGAATTTCGTTCCATCCGGGTGTCCCTTGACACCTCTAAAGTTTTTTTTATTATTATTTATTACTTAAGATTTCATGTGGAACATGGTGTAATGGTTGCAGCTCCTTACAAACGTGTAAAACAAAAAACTTGGCGATTAAAAAGAGTGGCCGAGAGTTTATTGCCATTTCTTCTCTTCCGTTCTATTTAGTTTTTTTCTTTTGAGTCTGATGAGTTCACAGACAATGACGTCTCTTCGAAATCCATATCGTCTAATGACCCTTCGATTTAAAAAAGTTTTGTCACTGTCACCCTTCGTCAGCGCACTCCACTAAGAAACATGATGTGACAATGATAAAAACTTTAATAGAACGGTGACAACAGTAACCCGTGCGCGGTTAGCCTTACACATAGTCGAAGAATGACTAATGTATGAAGTTATTCATCAAAACTTCTGAAACTCATTTGGAAATAACGGAAAAATTTATTAGGATGTTCTGGAAGTTTACAGAACATAGTGTAGCACTTTTCACTAAGTAGCTGTTTTGTTCTGAGTCTGATGAGTACACAGACAATGACGTATCTTCGAAATCCATATCGGCTAATGACGCTTCAATTCAAAAAAGTTTTGTTACTATCATTCTTCGTGGGCACACTTCACTTAGAAACATGATGTGACAACGACCAAAACTTTAATGTAACGATGACAACAGTAACCCGTGCGCGGTTGGCTTAACGTTAGTCATTCTTCGATTATGTGTTAGGCTAAGCGCGCCCGGGTTGTCATTGTCATTGTTAATGAAAAAGAATGACAAAGCTGTATTATCGTTTTCGTTATCACGTAGGCGAATTCATGGAAATTGAATGATCTTTTAAAAAAATGCCTCATTTGATTTAATTTGTATTCTAGCGAATTGTGTCGTATTAAAAGTCAAACCGTCATTGACCACGCTGTGACGTACTGATAGCGAATAAAGCAATTAAAATAGAGCATTCATGTGACGTTTTCTCTTGTATTAATGCCAATAAACTACTTATTAACATCTAATCGTATTAACCTCACTTTCATTGATGATCCAATATACATTCCTATTGCTTAATGATTGCAGATAAGACATTGATCGGTTTATAATTTGTTTAGTATATTATCTGTGGCTAGGGCCGCAGATGAACGTCTTAGCGAGCAATTGGTCAAGTTTGAAATTGGAATTGTGTTTTATTTTAGTCAATTCGTTGGCGAAGGTGACTCGGATGCCGGGGCCGTCGCAGCACTGCTTCCTCGCATGTCTTTATGGGGGCCTTGGATGCGCACACCTTCTACTAATTTATAAACCAAGGCCTCAGATATCTGTATCTGTTTCGTGATCATTTGTTTTTGAAGTTTTTAGGCGCGTTATGAAAAATTGATGAGAGTGAAATTTTACGATGCGCGCGCACCGTGACACAAAATTAACAGAATGAAGTTGCCCACTAAATCGCTCATTAAGTTGAGGAAAAAATTCTACCAAAAAAACAGAAATGGAACCTCTGTTCACTAACATGTTGGCACGCACGCCGCCTCTGTTCACTGTGTATTTATATTTATAATATTTATCCACATGCTTTGAGTTTCTACATTTAAAACACGTGTTTTCATTTTGTTTTCATTATACAAGTGCGAATTTTATATGTGCGTCTGAATTATAATCAGAAGTGATTTAAATTGAATATTTTTATACTAATCAATACTAATTAATATTAGAAAATATTCGTTAAAAAACTGTGCTCATCAACCTTCCTAAGTGCCTCAATACAATTGAGGTTAACTATCCGTATGTATTATTAATAATGCCAAAGAAGTATAACTTCTTACGCGCGTACATAAGTTCACGCACTCTTTTTTTTCTAATAGACAAGCAGGTGATCAGCCTACTTGTGCCTGACACACACCGTTGACATTTTGGGTCTAAGGCGGGGCATGCCTTAGGTTTCCTCACGATGTTTTCCTTAACAGCCGGGGATCGATCCCAGGGATGGGAGTCGCCCGTTGAAACCACTAATCCAACATTGCTCTCAACTCCTACTAATAGCCTCCGAATATCAAAATATAGGAAACGACTAATTAAGTTCTATCGGAAGCATATATATCATGAATATTTAATTTACCAATTATGGAAGTGACAAAATTTAAAGTATCCTTGGGTATTCTAAAAGTTAACCAACTTTTAATGAACAAAATTATGTTAACAAATTTATACAAAAACGGGTGCCTTGGTCGTATTTTTAGCTATGGAGCACTCCATTCTACAATTGAAACTAAAAGACAAAGTAAAAAAGGGTGCGTGTACTTATGTACGAGCGTAAGAAGCTATACTTCTTTGGCTTTCTTTATTTTTTTAAAATATTAAATAATTAATAACAAATATTTAACATTAATAATTTAATAATATTTAGTATATTAATTAATTAATATAAATAATAATAATTATTTATTATTTTATTATATTATTAATTCAATTTAATAACTACGTATGTTTCATAACCTTTTAACTAAGTAACAATAGGTCTTTGTGAAAAAGCATTGCTAAATTTCTTTGAAAAAATAATTAAAACTCCTTTATTTGTTTAAAAGGTAAATGTCATTATGTTCATTCAAAATTCTTGGCATAGCTGCTAAGTTCACGCATTTTCTATTTCTTTTTACTTGTAGATTGTCTTATTCCCATCTCGCTCGCGCACGCTATAATCACACTGACAACTTTGTGCGCGCGCATCGTAAAATTTCACTCTTATCAATTTTTCATAACGCGTCTAAAGAAGTATAACTTCAAGAAACGAGGTGATACGAAGCCATACAAAAATAAAAGACGTTGTTACATATACAAAAAGACTAAAATGGAAATGGGCCGGTCACATTGGCCGCATTTGTGATGGCAGATGGGTCAAAAAGACCCTTGGAAAACTTGGGAAGATGAAATAAAAGGGATAGTGGCAAAAAACTGGAAATTGTCGCAACAAATAGGGACAAATGGAAGAATCTGGAGGAGGCCTTCACTCCGTCGGAGGTCGAGTACTAGTGTAAAACTTAAAAGACATGGACTTACTGTAGTTATAGTGTACTCGAATAAAGGCTATTTTTATTTTACTTTATATAAATCTCTAGATAACGCAGGTAGTTAACCTTAACGTATTCTTATATTCTCTTAGCTAATGAATTTCTACCCTCCAAACTATGATTGTCGACTTTAAAAATTATAGATTTTATACCACTCTTCAATAATTTTTTTATTGTGTCGTCACATATTGAATATCGGTAAATATTGACATAACAATTGTACCTTTCTGAATCAAATAGCACAGGAAAATGTCGATTCGCAAAAACCGTGTTAAATAAATCACATAACGGCTTTTAATTTGGTAAATTTGCAAACAAGTTTCAAAGATCAGGGGCTAGTAAGTCTGGTTCGGCGCTTTAATCATCTCGAACCAAAGACCTGACTAACGTGTTTCGAATAATGATTACATTTTTTGTTCTTACTGAGACGTATAAACGGAAAATCCTACTTTTCCGTTCGAAAATATTTTATATGTTGTGGTCCATAAAAATGTTATAATTATATGAAACAGACAAGAAGGTAGGCTACACTATTTACCGTATAATTAAATAGCAGGACTTAGGAATCAAATAAATTTCTTACTCTTTAATAACCTCTCAATATTATGTAAACAACTGTTTATGAATTATTTAGCAACTGTAAGAAATTTAACAGGCTTATAATTGTCTCTTGCAAGTCAAAAAATTATCTAAATCTCTCACACAAAATAATTAAATAAACAGAGGTAGAAATGGGTTAAGGTGCGATTTTCGTTGATTTTTATTCACTACTAGCGAATATAAACAAATGGGTAAATTGCATTAGTACACAGCCGGTATTCGAACTCACTGCTTCAGGGTTAAAAAATATCAATAACTAGTTCTAGCACTGCATCTCTATAGGCCATGAGATTACATATTATATCAATCCCAAACGATTTACTTAAAGCATGTCACAAGTATTGCGTTCGAAATTACATAATTAACATGTTTTTTATGGCAAATAATATAGAACCGGATTATTTTTGTGGGTTAGAAATCCCACCAGCATTTTAGAATTACCTAGAACGGGTTTGTTTCCTTTTTTTATCCGTGTTCGTACACGTGATTCAAAATTGCAAAGTTTTCCTTACAATTAAAAATTATTCGGTCGTCAATGATTATTAGGACGTCCTTTGCTATTGTATCTGCGATAAATAATCATAATTATCCGATAAAATAACTGTTGTTTATTTATATTGTAATTTGTATCATGTAGCTATAAATATAATAAAAATACTTTTAATGTATAATAAGGTAATAATAATAATAATTAAACCTCATTTATTCCTTGAAATATTCATCCATATTTACAGAAATAATTTTTTTTTTTTTTCCAAGTTACCTATAAGGACAATGTTACCTACTGGTACTACCAAGACTTCCTCTATAGACCTCCAACCGGCACCATCTCTCTATATCTTGAGCATTTTTTTTTCAAATAAGGTATTGAAACTAAAATTTAACACAAAGGCTTTGATATTATTAGGAACTACACAATGACTATATACCATCCACATATACATTAGATCGCTAATTATTACTACTGATATATGGAAAATAATCGCAATATTGTTGATACATTGTCCTTATTAGATTTATATGACGTCACTATGAAATTTATTATATTAACGAGAAACACGTGCGAGAAAACCAGTTTATCAACTACGGAATAATGTATCCGATTATTAAGACCTAAATACTTAAAAAAATATTTTATACCACTACATCCTGTCGCATAGTTCGTACTGTATACCTTTACTCATTAGGAGGTAGAAAGGGAAGGAGGTAGACTGAGTGCCTACAAGCCCCATTATGGGTAGCAAAGAATAACTAATTAGATTTAACATAACAGCGCTGCACTGTCCAGTACCGGTAGAATACCTCTATGATGCAGTCGGTACTATCCAAAGCTTGTCTTGGGTATAGTTCACCCGGCTGAATAGCAGAGTGTCAGTTCAAATACTGCGCATGCCTAGTACGTTTCTACGTTAGTACGTATTTTTACATGTAAATTTTTTTTATTGTACATGGCAAGAGGAACATAAAAGTGAAGCAAAAAACTACTAAACTGGTGCCCAAGGTACAGCAAACGAAAAAGAGGGAGGCAACATAAAAGGTGGATAGACCACATTAAAGAAACAGCAGGTGGTACACGGCAGAGAGTGGCACAGTACAGAGAGGAAGGGCGGGATTTGGAGGAGGCCTTTGCCAAAAAAGGGCACACAGATACACTAGAAGAGGATTGAAATGAAAATGTGTTTAAATGTAAATGTATCTGAATTAAAAGTATTTATTATTATTACTGTATTTTTAATCGTTGTGGTCTATATTTGACATAGTAACAAAATATGAATGTCGCGATCATGCAAACAATACCGGTCTGATAAGAAACTGCATAGATTACTAAGCAAGCATTATTTTTATACTTTAGACTCGTGTAACCCTGAATAGCGAGAATGAAACATGCATTGAAGGCGCTATATTGATTTTTTGTCCGACATTGGATTAAAAAATAAAGTATAACGTACAAGACGCGATCAAGCGTGCGATCCTCAATTTCTCGTGTATTCAAATATCGGCTAGGTATTTTTCTTTTTATATGCGTAATGAAACATCGTGAAGAAACTGACGATCGATGTGTAAGGAAAATTTTAACAGCGAGACTTCGATAATTCTGACTCCCTTACGCCAAAAATTTTGATATGGGTGACATATAAAATTAAACTCATTAATCGATGACACGTGACAGGCACGGAAGGCTGATCACCTACTTATCTATAATAACAGAAATATCAAAGAATCAGATGCAAGGCACATAGGGTTTTTTTTTTGGATTCTATTTGGATGTTTTCACCTGTGGGATACCAGGGAGTATTTTATATATCGTAAATTAGGGAATATAATTTTTTAAAATTAAATTTCTCAAAGATTATATAGCGTATTAGTTTTTGTTTTGCATTAGGTACCTCCGAACCGTCTTATTCATAATAACTCTCAGTCTGCTTCTAGACAGAGTTATGATGAATCTTATAACTAAAGTACTTTTTCGGCACTTTATGCCAAATTGTGTTTCCGCTAAGACGCAGATAGGGAGACGTATTTTAGTTAAAGTGGTGTAATTAAACTAATTATTTTTATAAGGGGGTAATTCATTAATTTTATTGCGTGCTGTAATAGCAATTATAATTACCATACAATTCTTGATATTAAGATTGCATTATGGTTAATAATTTTTCTATTACGTTTGTACCATTAAAGTATGCAACTTTCATTAAATTACCATTTCAAGCTCACATAGCATGTTGGTGTAAGCGACAAAAATACTTCAATTTTCGGAATTTAAAAACCGGCTGGAAAAGGTACACAATTTTACGCGAATTTTCTATAATATATATAGTCACATATACTGTACCTTTAAGTGAAAGAGATATTTATATTATTAATTCTGTACAAACAAACACATTCAACAAACTTCTCTATGAAATAGTGTAGAACACTTTAAACCAAGTGGATATTGAATACTTGAAGTCAGAAGTATCATGATAATTATTTAGGATAATATACGAAACTACTACTGATTTTATCATCCAGACAATACAATATGTTAATTTGAGATAAGTTATATGTTACATAAATTATCGAAATCACACTGTCTGGCAGAGTTCGTACGTGATTTTACGAAAAAAATACAAAATATCACGTCTCGTATCTTACATGACCTTTTATTTTATTTTTTTTAAATGACAAATGCAAAACTAACGGGCAAGAAGCTCACTTGATGTTAAGTGATACCGCTGTCCATGGGCGCTTACATTGCCAGAAGGCTCGCAGAGTGCCTCGCTACCTTTCAAGAATTGGTACGCTCTTTCCTTCTTCTTCTACATAGTGGTGGTCAAAAAACGCTCAGTTGAGGGACCATGAACGTCGAGGTGTTACGTAAGAAAATCCTATTTAACATACAACTTAGAAATCCACGAGCGGCTTCATTATATTAGTCGTATATTTAAAAAAATCTACTCTAGAAGTCTATTAAAATTTAATATTTCTTGTACCATATTAACCACACTTATAGAAAATGTTATTTACATTTTATTAAAGATAACGAGTTAAACATGTTTGATTTATTGTAAAATTATAAAGTTTTTATAGTTTTCACTCGTTTGAATTTGTTGTTTCAAGTTCCATAATTTCCTAAGAATGAGGATATAAAACAAAATCTGCTGTTTGGTTTCTAAGTTCCTTTTATAACAAAATGCTTTCAGCGCCTACATTTATTTATTCTATATTTGATGCTTAATTAAGATATAAAAATACTTTTGATTTTAGTAGCTATTTAAAGGTCTGAACTAATATTAGTCTGGGTTTAAAATTTAAAAGACTAATCGTCTTAGCTACAACGTTTCTTACCTACAGGAAACAATTTTTATTCAAACTTTTAACCTCTCGATATTAACCGTTTATTAAGTTGATTAACATCTTGGTGATAGACATGCTGCATTCATTAACTTGCAAGTCATATGTCCAATAATGGATACGGTAGTCATCAGGGAAACCTGGATTTTTTGTTTTTTTTGTCTGGTTGCGTCTTCTGTAACATTTTCATCATGTGACCCAATAACCGAATTATCATTTAGATCGTAACCAAGGTTACAATATAACAGTTATAAATCAATTGTAAGTTAGGACTTACGACTAGAACCAGTTTGATTCGCGAATAATTTCAGTACCGTAACATGGCGCGATGGCAGCCACTGACCTCGATATATGCGGCTATTGTCAGTTACCGATTTTCTACATAGTAATTGTTACGGGGGACGAGTTTTCATGAGACTTTTTAAAATGGTGGTATAATAGTAAAGCCAATCGCGCAACACTTTATATCAGCTGAAAAATAAACTAAAAGATCAAGGTTTAAAACAATTTAGTTCCAATACACAAATTTAATGTATTTACAATATTCTTAACCTACGTAGTAATAATAATTAAAAATTTAATATGTATTAGCAAATTAAAACAGTTTTAAAAAATTGGTCCCAGTGGCAGTGTTCCTTTAATGCTGACATTGCTGTATTACGATACTTATTCGTTGAGCGAGGAAAGCACCAGCTCTGAGGTCACCAGTACTATCTACCAGGTGCCTTAAATCTTTAATGCCTGTGCATTTGAACCCCACGGCCCAAGAGTCTATTTTTATAACCTTATGGTTATTTTGTCTTTAATTATTTTTATAGGTGAAGTCAGAGACACGAGCTGGAATTATTACTAGAACAGAGCAATTTATCATTAACTATTAGAGGCAATTTTTAAAAATATTTTTTGCTATTTGTAGATGTAAGTATTTTATAAGTACTTTTTTATATGGTATTTTAACATATAATACAATTATGAGAAAATTTATGCGATTACTTTAAATTATTAAGCCTTAAGGCCGTTCATTGCTCCTGGCTTTTTTATAAGCTCTGGGACTCAAAGATTTCGTCGTTGTTCATTATATATGTATTTCTAAATAACATATAACTGTGGATCTTGGTATTGAAAGTGTATCATATTATTTTATAAACTTAAGAGTTTTTTTTAATTGATAAGGTAGTGTACTTATAATTGTTAACATTGCACTTCCTTGAATATAATAATAGTATTTCTATATGGCTTTAAAATGACAAGTCAAGACCTTTGTAGACTCCAAGGTAAGCTTACGTCGAAGATAAGATAAAAATATATACAAATGATTTATTTTTTCATTTAAATAGTAAACGCGGCGTACGAATCTAATCTATCCAGGATTTGTTAAATATGTATACAAAATTTTTTTCAATATTTTTAAAACTTCAGAACGTTAATTCGTAATTTCATAGAAATGTTCTTTGTTGTAAGGTAATTTGTTAGACGAACAGAGTCAATCAACATAATACAGGAGTATTAAATAATAAATATATCATCGTGAATAATAATTACCCAACGTTGCATACATTTCCTTACAGCCTTGAAGGTTTTACGTAGAAAAATGTAGATGGCAGTAGTAAATGTTAGAATGAACATAATAAGTAACGTTGGCTATTGACTAATCTTAAACGAAAAATCGCTCAGACTGCGTGCCACGAACTGCCTGGTTGTATGACTTTTTTGCTTTGTTTTGTCTCTTGCCCTTCTTTATTTACGTTCTATTTAGTCTCGGGACCGTGGTGTTATTGAAGTATTAACAACGAATCTACGAAACTACAATTATTACTCCTGTAAGCCATGTATTGAACGGACCGTGTTGCTTGAACTGTATAGTTGATAAGTTTGTGTATTAATGAGATTCTAAGAAAAAAATCCATTTCGCAGAACCGTTTGGCGGCGATAACGATTCAGGGATGTAACTTACACACAAAATATATTTCGGATACTTTTAATAGCTATCAAAAGTATCGATCCTGAGACCTGGTACCATATTTATATGGTAGAAAAAAACACAACTTATTTCGCAAAATATCTATTATTATAATATGTTGTAATAAAAGCAGTACTTTTCCACATTTATCTATAATTTATCTCTCATTAGCGGGATCTTTTAGTCTTTATATAATTATCATAATTACCCTCACTTAATATACTCATAATAATGTACTTAATTTGAGAGTTTATATTTAACGAAATGTCATTTCATATGTAAAACGTTAAATGACCATAAGAGAATAAAAAAAAACATTTAAAATGATTATTGTAAATAACTTTAAAACTCTGTTTTTAGTTTTATAACTTTATTGACACTTAAAAATCACTTGACTTAAATTCATGGCATTCACTATGGTATTTAAATTGATAAATAATTTATGTACTAATATTTAAAAGTTCAACTGATTTCCTTACTTTCTTTTGTAAATAAATACAACAAAGAAATAACGTATATCGTATCCGGCTCGCAATGAGAAAACAATTCGCCAGAACATGTCGTTGGTAAAAGTTAATGATGCACTTTGCAATTATGATTTCATTATAATTAAATTTTTTGAATATATTTAAGGCTATATATATATATAAATGTTATTCTTAGCTATGTGTTCCTTATTAAAATTAATTCCCAACAGTATATAAAATAAATAAATAAAAAGGGTGCGTGTACCTACTTATGTACTCGCGTAAGAAGTTATACTTCTTTGGCATTATTAAAAATAGTTTTTGATTGCATGCAAATAATTAATTACAATTAAATAATCAAAGACTGGAAAAGAAGTCATTATAGTCAATAAAGTTCAGTTTACATTTGAATAATTAAATAAATAAATATTTATTATTATTCTGTTACATTAAGTGTAACATAAATTCTATTATTTTTCGAATATTGTTTTTAAATTATGTCCAATGCCGTAGCATCTTCCGTGGGCAACTTCATTCTGTTAATTTTGTGTCACGGTGCGCGCGCATCGTAAAATTTCACTCTCATCAATTTTTCATACCGCGCCTAAAGAAGTATAACTTCAAAAATTATAAATAAAAATCTGTTAATTTAGTTATAATCTTAAGAGTTGAGATTACTTAGGCATTAGAAATATCATATATCACAAAGACATTTATTATCTATATAAATAAACTAATTAACACTAATATATCAATCTTTTAAAAATACACGGCCAATATTAATAAAAATATTGTTATTTTATAAAATTATATATATAAATAAATTTATTTGGTCCATTTTATTTTGTTCAAAAGGATTAATTTCACGATTTTTTTCCATGCAAGTAAAATGATTTAAAATGTGGAACACAATTATTTAAATTTCTTGGCATTTTCCTTTTGTTATAAGCAATGCCAATCACATTTGATCTCAGATAACCTGTAATTATACAGTATTACACGAATTAAATAAATTTTAACATAAATGGATGGCGAATCCTTTATGGTGTCTGTAGTGAGGCTATGGAATTCACTTCCCTTCCCTATTCGCTTAGCTCCTTCTCTATCTTCCTTTAAATATCTACTGTACAAGCATTACCTGTACTTACTAACTGATTTGAAACTAAAAATACCGTGATTCATGTGCATTTTTTTTCTTTTTTTATTGTAGAGTTTTGTTCCTGTTTTAGTTTTGTCTAAATAACTACATTTTTGCACTTCTTGCCTACCTTATCTAATTTTTGTTTTTTTTCTCACAGTGGTTGCCTGGAAGAGATCGCTCGAAAGCGATAAGGCCGCTAGTTGCCCTCCCGTTTATTTAATTATGTCGATTGTATTATATTTCTGTATGCAACTTAGTGTTAATAAATAAATAAATTGCGGTTTTTATTAAGGGGTTATCATGTTAATTAACAAAGATCTATATACATTTTGAAGTTTAATTCATGCATTGTCAATAGTCACGCTGTCATGCTTAAATCACGTCTGATTGAATGATGGACTTTGTAATTTGTCGTTCTATAGGGCGATACAACTCAGCTGCCGATAGCTCGAACCTTATCGTTTCTGAAGGGTCGTTAGCGCATCCTCAAATACATATGTAGTTGAAGCTTTAGTTTTGTAATATTTCTATTTGGGCGTTTTCGAAATTATCTATTATTTTTATGTGCGATTACGAGGTAAGCAAATAGTATAAAACATTCCCTGATAAACTTCTTGGATTGCTTATCAGGCCTTACTTACCTCTTTGACCAAATTGATAAAAGGCTTGCAAGGTATAAACATTAAACATATTACGGTTCTACATCAATAAGCAGTATGATGCGCCAAACGAAAGTTCTTCGAATAGCCGACTTTGTTATTAAAAATTGTACAACGCAATATTACCTCTGCAATATAAAGAATACGGCTCATTATAATATGTATAACTTTTGCTGTTACGTCTGTCTTGACGTGTTGACGTTTTCAACACGTCCACTTATTACATTAGACCGTAGAGACGTAAACCTTCCGAGAATGAAAGTAACAACCACGGATGCATTGAAGTTTATAAAGGAATTATCGGTTATTTTGGTGGCTTATGAGACAGTTTCCGGTAAATAGATGGCAAGAGTTATTTGCAGAAATCGTTTAAAGGTAAGGTATTCTATTATGTTGGACCTTTAACATAAAGTCTTGCCAAGTACCGACACATATAACAGATACTCTGTTAAGAAACATCCTACAAGCCAGGATAGTCATTAGGATATATTATGTTCCATAAAGAATAAACGGTGGTAGGTCTATAACACTGAACTGGTTTTTCAAGTAAAATTTTATTAGATTATCGGAACTAAGTTAATGGAATTGAACAATTTGGAAGCAAAAAGTACAGAACAGGACAACGAAAACTATATTTTGATATATATCAGATAAACAATATGTTATGGAAATTATCAAACATGGAGTTCATTGGACGTTGACGGATATCTAATGAGTAAAGATAACATTTAATAAAAGAATTTATTATCTTCACATCGGTCAAATAGGACGTTATTGAAATAATACATCTCTAATTCAGACTTATCTATGGATCAAGTTATGAGATTAAGCGACTATTGTTATTTAGTTGTAATTATGTATCACAAAAAATAAATAAGACGTTAACCGTGAGACTGTGAACGGAATTTTTTATCGTATAAAACATGAATTGTGTAGATGATGTAAAAATTTATAAAGTTCAAGTTTATCAAATAAAAACATTGATCACTCATCATACATGTTAAATACACCCGAACACGTTTTAAACAACTGGACACATCTGGTTTATCATACTTTGGGTACACGTTTCTTTGGCAACTTTGCGAGTGATATTAAACTTGTATCAGGGATTCATATTCTTAAAATATAATACAAAATACGACGCATGATTGATTTTCTACTAATATGTACTAATTTTCATTAGACGATGATCAGAGAGGTAAGAATGTGTGTAGAAAGACAGTGAGGGCTTATTTCGCGTGCATTTGATTGGACAAACTGAACAACGGTACCAAGTCTGTGATTGGCCTAGAAATGTTGACTAATGACAATCAAACGAAACACGCCATCTTTCCGTTTTACATGCTCATCCTCATCTAATATTATATTAATACAAAGTAGAATAATATATGACTGAGACAAGAGGGAAGTAGATTAAAGACGACGAGTCACAGAAACAAGGGATGAGAGTTGCAGCTAAATTATGGCAGGAAGGTCAAAGATTTCACGTGGAGAAAGAAAGGTAAAAATTTAATGCTGACAAATAATGATATGAAATTATCGTCTCACGACAGGAAGACAGACACACACACAAGCACTGATTATTCAAAAGTATTATCGAAGTTTCGTAATTCTGATGCAATTCTGATGGAATTTTGTGGTTTCTATATTCCGAAATATCTATTACCAGTCTAGCACTGATAATAAAAGTAAAGTAAAAGTAAAAAATCATTTAATAATGTAGGTAATATAATGTACACTTATGACTTGTCAGTAAAGAAATACATATTAATGCTTCTAATTTTACATTTACTGCCAGTTCTCAAATCAAGGGCGTAGAACGGAAGAGAAGAACTGGCAATAAACTCTCCGCCACTATTTTTAATCGCCATTTTTTTGTTTTACAAAATGTTTGTAAGGAGCTGCAACCATTACACCATGTCCCATGTGACATTTTAAGTAATTAATAATAATAAAATAAATTAAAAACAAAGATTTGTCCTCTATCAGCAGGAGGCATGGTGAAATAGGAGCACGCACTTACATTCTCGTGGGAACAACACGCAAACACATAGTCGAAATAACCAACATCACCGCATACACGAATTCAAGTACGACCAGTCACCACAAGCAGCACCCGTTCACGAGCATGCAAATATCTAATAGCTGCAAATTTATTTAAGTAGACTTATCAATATCGATCCTAATGTATTTTCATATCCCCCCTATAAATATAATGTATGTGTTAAGCATTTAACGTAAAGATAAGTATCATACTGCATTAATGCTTAGTAGCAGTGGTGGAAAACATCATGAGGCATTAGACGCAAAAAGTTGACGTTGTGTGCCAGGCACAGGAGGCCTGTCAGTTGTTGATACAGAGTTATGTAACCTAACTTTAGCTATATATAAATATTTTAGGTAATATTTAGAAGCGTAAACGTAAACAACCATCGTTAACTTGAAGCCAATATTGAGTTTTTGCCACACTTATAAATTGTATTTTAACATTCTCGTTTCCGATAATGTCCAATAACATAAGTGTCATTTAGATTTATGAACCCTTAGATATGCCAAGTTTGTTTTTGTTAGTTAACTCTAATTCTGTGTTAATTACAACCATTCAAATCATGTTACCCAGCTTCGAACATAGAGTTATTTGAACATCTCCATACAAGAACCGCCACTGAACTTAATTTTCGACTGTTTTATTTTATTTTATCATAATGCATTATAAATATATTTGACATAGAATGACCCCCAGAGTCTCACCAACGCTCGTGGTGAACTATACCTGTAACCTTTGGTAATTACCATTACCCAGCTCTCTGAGTAGCACAATTCATGAGCTCTCCCTGTGCATACCCCTGTTTACTTTGGTGCGGGATATCCATCTGCTATCTAATTGCTACCTTTCCTAACAAAAATATTAAAATAAATTTCTATAACGTATATTACCTATATTACCTGAATAACCCAACCAATTTGACTTTGGGTCCTTCAAGAAAGGAGCGTGCCAATTCTTAAAAGGCCGGCGACGCACTCGCGAGCCCTCTGGCAATGAGAATGTCCATGGGCGGCGATATCACTTAACATCAGGCGAGGCTCCTTCCCGTTCGCCCCCTATTCTATAAAAAAAAGAATATATTACATAACTCGATTGTAAGTTACGTAAACTTTGTAATAAATTCGCTACACTGACGTTAAATATATACAAATTTAAGACATAACACTAACAGTACTGAAATTTAACTAATACATTTACTTATAAACAATTAAACAATGAATGAAGAGTTATCACATTACTAAAAGGCATATTATTACACGTTGTATTGTGAAATAGCGAAACTTGAGCAATCGACCTCGAGAAATCAGCACTGCTAATACGAATGTTTGCTTTAAAATATCCGATAAAAATAATTATCAGAGCTATGTGTTACATATACCTGCGTTAAAATGACCGAAGGCTGACTTTAAAACTGATACAGGAAGCATTCCATTTTTTTGTGTTCATTATATTACGTGTTTATTTAAAATGATACCACATATAGCGTAATACAAATAATTAGAGAATTCACAATCAACATTATAAATGTGAAAAAGGAGTAAAAAGCTAGTTAAAAAATATTAAATGTAAATATCATAAAAACTAAATCTAATATGTGTTCAAGAAGACGGCAACATACCCGGAACGTATTGAATTTTGTACGTATATTAGATAAACGCTTCGTTATATCTAACCTTAAATATCAAACACCAATTTGTTACTATTATAGTAAAAGGTGTTGTCTCTATCCGACTGGATGGTTTAAAAAGGTTTTATTATTCGAGGATCTATTACGGCATATAATTTTTTCGTTTATGTCACGATTCAAAGACAATCAGATCTGGGTATAAACAATAATTTTACCAACGGGGTTCTAAAGATCTTAAACTTATTGATTGAAAAGCTCGATCAATTGAACTACGAAGACATAATAAATAGCAATGAAAAAATATAAGATAATATGCAATGATGTAAATGAAAACACAAATTGGCTCACGCAAAAATTTTATCGTTCCTGTTATAAACTACAACTTCTAGATAAAATGTATATAATGAATTTAATAATATTGAGACGAGACCTGTGACTTTGTCTGTGAACCTATGACGATAATATTTTAATAAACTGGTAGGAAAAGAAAAGAGCGTACCAATTTTTAAAAGGCCGGCATCGCGCTTGCGAGCCTTCTGGCAGTGCGAGTGTCCATGGGCGGCGGTATCACTTAACGTCAGGTGAGCCTCCTGCCCGTCTGCCTCCTGTAACATAAAAAAAACAAAAAAAAGGAAAATATATCTTGGGACTGATCAAATGGCGTCAGAAAGGCAATTAAAAATTTCATGAATCTATCCGAGGTCGTATATTAGTTTAATTTCTTTTAAAACGTACTGCCCTTGAAAGTAAATCTTTTGTATTAATTAATACAAACAATGATATCTGAGACTTAGAATGCATTTATACTTATAACAATTTAAAAAAAAATATTTTGACCAAAAAAGTATCTTTTTTATATAATATTTATATATTACCATGCTTTAACTATAAAATTAATTTAGTCGTGATCACGATACGTGGTAATAAGTTTAATTAATGTGAGCAATTTATTAAAATATAGTATTATTTTTGTTTTTATATTCGCTTTTTATCTTCCTTCAATTATTAAGATGTTTCTAGTGTTTATACAAAGAACACTTAATTGTGTGAAAACAATAGAATATTTTGGAAACTACAGTCCTTGATTAAATACTAATTAGTAACCTTGTCAATGACATATTTAAATCGCAAATGTAAATAGTCAACACATTTGTTTTTATTTTTGGGAAAACCATTTCCTCTTGCAATACCGCGTCGGAGCAACTTGTAAAATTGACGCGGGGAGCTGCAATAGAATTCTTCCCACTAAAACCTAAAGGTAACCTGTCCGCTATAGAAGGAAGGCAACAGTTAAAAGTTTCTATTGCCATCGCCTGCTGCACTCGTAAATTGTCTAAAAAAATAAATTTTCAGTTACTGGGAGGTAATAAATTTAGCCTGGCGTAATTTTCAGAGTCGGCTCCGTAGATCCAGAATTCTAGATTACCCCCTAAAGTCTCACAAACTTTACCTATTTATTGTATTAGTATAGATTGAGGAATCGTTGTTTACGTATTAAAAAAGTATTGGTGCTGTCACTTTAGAATCTTCGAGTATATAGGGTAACAATTTCGCATTAAAATATAAATATTTTTATGTAACAGATCATCAAAACGTTATTCTTCATTGTTTTAGTTATAAATACTACATATTATGCTTACGTATACAATGGTCAATAAACAGTCCAAAGTCCGTGCAATTCTTAACTTGAATTTGTTTTGCAAAGTGTCCTTGAAAACATAAAAAGCCAACTATTTAACTCTAAAAATAAGATTCCGAAGTACTTCCAAATAATTAGTCGGTATCCATAATTCTGTATCACCGTTTTTTAATGAGTACTTAACGAAATCATTTTCATTAAATAAATCCTGCGGTTTTACTAGCTTGGTAGATTAACATCAGTTATAATAAATTAATGCATCAATAAATATCCATATATTCACCGAATAAATGCTACGTTGTTATTTTTGTGAATATAGTCAGAAACGATTAAAACTAATATTCTGTCTTGTTTGCATAAAAGTGCGAATTTTTAAATAAAAGATTCACAATTCGTGACAAGTAGAATAAACTAACGATAATTGTATTTATTCTTAGCGTCTATTCGATACTTACGCGTGTAAACGACGCAAAAACTGTAAGACCATCAGTCAATAAAAACTCATAATCTCCGCTTAAGTCATTTAAAACGTGACTTTCATACTTTAATAAATTTTAGAATTATCTATTATGCATAGTTGCATTATTAATCGTTTTTAGTAATTCCCTCAAACTTACCACATTTGGTAAATCTACCAAGTTTATCTTTGTTTATAATAATAATAAAAGCCTCTATTTCTGTAATTACTTATCTAGTACATAAAAATGTGAAATACAAAAAAAATAACACTAAAAATAAATAATAAAATACTAATAATTAATCGGCAAGCCGGTTGATTCCTGTTATACAGCTTGTCCTTAGACATAGGCCTCCTCTAAGGGCTTCCACTCTTCTCTGTTTCTAGCTTATATTAGTTAGTATATAGTTGATATCTTTGTTTACAACATTTTAAATAACTTGGTAGATTAAGCAAATGTTTTAAATCAAGTTAATTTTCTCTTGAAGACAATTTTTTCGTTCGGGTCGGGACCAACGTCGGTTGTGATGCTCCTCTAAACAGATCTCTATTGTCAGTAAACGACGCTTTGGGGACATGTGAGGCTGATCCATTTTATGACAGTCTCCATGTCTCCAGGTGTAAGATACTGCAGCCATTGTTCTTTCACTGATAACGATTGCAAAGAAGAAATATATTAAATTTTTAATTGGCATATTTGACTAATCTAGTTTATTGTCGTTTATTTTTATTGTATTATTTCTTTTTCCTTTTATCATTGTAATGTTTCCCTTTAAATGTTGTGCACGCACGCATTGATGCACATGCATGATGTAATGTGTTTTGGAAATAAAACTTCTTTAGGCGCATGAGAGTAAAATTTTTACGGAGATGTCGGTCGTAATCGTCACGAAGATGTGCAGCGTTTTTGTCGAAGAAAAGGGAGAGAGTGATTGAGACCGATTGAGAAAGAAGTAACCAACCTACGATATTCCTCAAGTCATTACTCATAACCATTATGGTCTGTCTTGACAACTGGTGAACTATCGAGAGAGTTTGGACTCTGAAGCCTCTATAACAGAGCGATATTATAATATTTACATGTTAAGTCAAAGTTGTTACTTTTTTACCGTTGTCAAATTATGTAAAAAAAAACCTACATAATTACTACCTTGTAAGATATACCTGACATTAATTCAAAATTAATAAGTTTATTGCGATATGTATAGTAGAGAGCATCTTATATATTTAATAATTATAACTGTTAAAATTAAAGATTAATTTCCACATACATGATTATTGGATAGTTACAAATACATTTTCCCGGGAAGTCATTACGGAAATTGGGAAAGCTGGCGCAATTCACGGTGCTTCGAATACATAAGTAGTATTACTTTGCTTACTTATTACTTACTTACGGTGATAATCTTTTTGAAATACTAGGGTATTTTAATAGCCATTTTATTTAGAAAAATAGTCTTAGTTTCGAGACCTGCCGTGCCATATGCTGTGGTAGTTAGTTCTAGTAGATACAATAGAGTATCCGCAAGGTTATTTATTACACGGTGTCTGAAGTATATTTTATGGAAATGTAACCGATTCATTATATCTTAAATTTTGAACAGTAAACGTGTAGTTCAGTGCATGGCATACAAACATTTACTTCTGCCTTCATGTCTAGTCCCCGCGATAAAAAAACCGAACTAAAATTACAAGAATAGCTAAACAAACGTGGCAGTACGTAAAAATCTATTTATTAATAATCAATTAGTTGTCTATTTTTGGATTCTTCAATAAAAAAATATTGAAGGTCGTTCCATTGAACTTTGGTCAAAACGCAAATCATAGAATTCAAGATCACTGTATCATTTGTATAACTATTGACAAAATTGAGGTTGACAGATACGTTATGTTTTTCAATTATATACAGCAATACAGCTTTTGTTGGGTTACCATGTCCAAATATTTTTAAATTAACTGTTGTAAATCATTTAAAACGTTGGATAGTATATTTAGATAGATCTTGGTAGATATAATAATCTGGAAACTTCTATAATTCGCCGTGTTATCGCGATCTATTTCATGAAGCAGTAGTAAAGAATTTTAATTGAATACATCACAGTCTACATAGTTTAATTTATTGCGTTCTAACAAATGTTAATTCTAAACTTTGAGAGCTGAACACGTACGGTTCATGTACATTAAACAATTTAAAATGAATTTTTTATCTCTTAAATAAATACACTTGTTTTCTTCCTTATTTTATTTACAGCAAGAAGTGGAATATTAACAATAAAACAAAACCAAAACTCCTTGTTATGGTAACATTTTTAAGACACAATATTCGCGAGGAATTCTAAATTATGAACATAATAATGACATTTCTTCGTATAAACTAATATGCTCTTTGTGTTTGTTTGTGTTGTGTGCAGAATGATAAACGACTGAGAGTGAAAAATCATATGAACCCCACTAAATCACACACGCCCACAGACCATAATGGATGTGGAGAGTTATATGCACAAACTACAAAGACGTGACAAAAAATCAATGAGGTTGAAAAACGATGAAATGGAATGGTGTAGGCCTAACCTGTAGGATACTGATGATTAGTTTTGATTTTGGCCTAGATCGGTTTGTAATATAATTATTGTATGCTAATTATTTTTTATTGCGCTTAGATTAGAGTGAGACGGACGCATTAATGACTTAGTTTCCTCTTCGTTGTCAGAATCTCCTTACGTATGTTGCTTTGGTTCTTGTATGGTTAAAATATTTTTGGTGGTTTTTTGGGTATACCTACCGACCCTCCTACCGTAACAGTTTGTTTAAACCGGAGGACCGTCACCTTATTAATGTTAGTCTTGTTATTCTTTTGTACTGTACTATTCTGTATTGTATTGTTTTGTATTTATATTGTATTGAATAATTAAATACAAAAATAGATCTGGCTCAATTGAAACTTTTATTGTATTTTTTAATTTTGTTTATGTTTTAAATGTTACTTGAATATGATTTAATTCTTTTCATGCATTCGAACAGTTGATTTCAACAACAACAACATTAAATCCGTTTTTAAATTAAAATAGCTGGATTTATAGGTTACCCTGGACGGTATAAAATATATGGCCTTATAACAATATAATAAACACCAAGACAAAGTAATCGAAAAATAAAGTAATGAGGTTGGCACAGAAAATGCAGTTTCAATCGAAGTATCGCAAGTGTTGAGGGTTGACGGCCGAGTGTCGTAATATGGCATCGCTTGGTGCGCGTGCGCCGATCGTCCTTATGCGAAGGCCAACCCCGCGCGGGAAACCGGGGGGAAAACAGTCCTCCAGAACATAATATAGTCGAGAAATTTCAAATAACAATTAAATAGTTTGTTTATGAATAATATTAACTTTTTACGTTGTTCTGGAAGTAAAATGTTTTACATAATGCTTTTACAAACACAGTATCAATTACCTAATGTATGTCTAAATCAATTTAAATGAATGTATTATGTATTCATTTGCAATACATACGGTGCTAACGGAAGGATTCGGGTCCTTAGGGTATATGTTTTCCCGCTGTTTTATTACCCGCAGCAACCAAACCTAGCATATAAGACACAAATATTATCTTATTAATATAATTGAACTACACGGTACATACAACAAACGGGTATAATCATTGGTGTAATTGTCTAAAACAAAAAAGCGTTAGCATCTATCTAAATTCTAAATCGTTGAATATTTAACCTTTTTTTTATTGTTGGGAAATCAATTTACTGACCATTACATGGTGTAGTGGACCCCTACCCACTAAAACCCAACAGCCCGATCTGTTCACTATGGACGGGAGGCCCGGTAACAGTTTCCCTTAATCCGTACCTCCATCATAAGCGTCTGCTGTGTTAGCCCAACTTCTGAGTTGCACAATTCGGGGCAAAGGTCACAGTGGAGTACGTGCGTAAATGGAATATTTAACATAACCTAACAACTGTTAGTAAGATAACTGAGTACGGAAAACTAGAACAATGCAGTTCAATGAATTACCTTATATAAAGCAACCCTTGACTATCTTATGTGATATGAACAAATAATACCAGTTGAGGTCCTAATGGAGTAGACTGACTGTTTTTTGTAAACATTTTAAGGAATTAACTATTAAGTTTTTTCTCTGCTCAGATGTATGTTTTTACTTAAAAGACTTCCCAAATCTTAAACATTGTAATGCGTTGTTATATTGCATAAACACATTTTATTAAAAAAAAACTTGAAACTTAGATTTAAAAAAAATCACTGGCGTTACAACTTGACCTCTTTACAAATTTATGAATCTGTTTAAATAAATGAGTAAATCTGGCAAGTAGGTGACTGGTGATCAGCCTCTTGTGCCTGACACACGCCGTGACTTGTTGACGATGTTTCCGTGGACATCTTGAGGAAACCGATGTGGAACCGTTCGACCGAATGTTAAATGCGCACATAGAAAGAAAGTCCATTGGTCGAGCCGGGGATCGAACCAGAACCATCTCAGGGATGAGAGTCGCACGCTGAAGCCACTAGGCCAACATTTTTATTAAATAGTCAAAATAATTGTTTCGTAATGAAATGAATTCAGGATTCCTGATTAATACGCCATGTGACACCCATCAGGAATAAAAGTTAACAATTTAAATCTCTCAACATTTGACAAATGATTTCCTAGTGCGCGTGCGGGGTTAATCTTCACTCTTTTACGTTTTTAGTTATGAGAGAACATATGTAGGTACATCAAAATTAATACCCTACTCTTGGTGCTCAGTAAAAATATACTGATACGTAATAATAACGAGAACAATTCTATATATAAATATATTTTAGTATATTTAGAATTATTTCTCCGCCACTATACAGGTAGACATATGTTCTAATATGCGATATTGTGTATCTTATGTATTATTATTTTTTTTCGACATTTTAATATTCGATTAGTACTGTACGGATAGTGTATGTTTTTCTGAATAAATAATAAGTTTTTATGTTCAGCGTATATAAGTTTCTTGTAATTACGACAAAAATATTATAACCGACGTAAAAAAAACGAATAAGAACATTATTAAATACGTAATTTACTTAACATTAAAGTTTTCTTTAAACTTGCTATCATGCTACAAAATAATCGAGAAATACTTAAGTTACCTATATTGTTTTCAGTTTTTCGAGATACTTATTGTTTTTAAAGAGTTATTTAACGTAGTCGGCCGAAATATATAATCAAAGATAGTCCCGTGTTTGTTACCTAAGTTACGATACTATTCTATATATAAATAAAAGTTATACACTTATACATATATATAAAACTTGTGGACCCGCCATATGATGTCCTGTACACGTCATAAATACAAAAAAATCAACTCACTGTAAAATTAAGCCATTCTCGAATCTACTTGATTATACACAAATTTCATCAAAATCGGTTCAGCAGTTTAAGAGGAGTTCAATTAGAAACACACGCACACAATTAATGTAATTTTCTGTAAGTACGTTTTTTATCTAGTATACTACCTCCATACGCAAAATAGGTCACGGAAACTATTAATAAAACTTGTCTTTCAGTGTTTCAGTTATTAAAACTCAACAAAGTCGTACTGCCTTGCGATTCTGTAACTCACTTTTCGATGATACATAACAATAAACTACAAGGAGGGACCTTATCAGAATGCCAAATCGTAAAATGACTGCTTCACGACTGATTTGAGCGCGACCGCCGCTGTAAAAACCGCTGTGTGAGTTCGAAAAGTGAGTTACAGAATCGCAAGGCAGCAGATTATGCGCACTAAATAAATTTCTGTGCAAACCTGTTTTTTTACGTTTATCACAAAAATTACGAAACTCCGTCAACAATTTTTAAACAAAGGAATTTCTTACCTTCAATGTCTTATTTATCAAATCTTCTGTCAATTTAAATAACCTCGTCGTGGCTTAATCAACCGCAACTTCGCTTGTTTTTTTTTACTTCCGAAACAATGGCAACTTATAAATAAGTGCTCTAGGCTTCACTCCTGAATTAGAATCTAATTGAAGATTTCGTACACGGTCACTTCGTATTTATGAAATAACTTCTTTTTTATGCTGGAACATTCTGATGCCATTGGTTCTCAGTCCGATCTCGGTCCGGTGATATATCCTTCGTATATAATTTGGATTCAACAGGAACTTGACTGTTATGGAAAGTATGAATGTTCACATTGTTTTTCTTTTAATGTAACAAGTAAGGTATATTATACAGTCCCCGAAATAAATTTATATAGATACTAGCTGACCCGGCAAACGTTGTTTTGCCATATTATTTCTAGGAAACATTTTTTTAGTTCAATAGAAATAACTATCGACTACCAGAAAAAATAGGGGTTGATCGTAAAGGAAAAAAATAATAACAAAAAAATTAAAAAATAAAATTTTGGGGTGGACTCCCCTTATCACTTAGTGGTTTGAAAGATAGATAGTAGCCGATTCTCAGACTTACTGAATATGCATAAAAAAATTTATAAAAATCGGTCGAGCCGTTTTGTAGTATGGAAACGAACATTGTGACACGAGAATTTTATATATGTCTAATATATAAAATTCAAACATAATATATAAAATTATTATTTTCTTTTATAACGATTTGTATCGATTCCGTGATAATCAATCAAATGTAATTAAAATAATTATCATCATATATTTTTATATTTTGTAAGATGTCCCAGTGAAGTTCGCATCAAACATTTCCTGGATAGGAACAGTTTTAATTGGAAAATTCAATTGTCGTTTTTAGTAGTTTTCTTTCCTTTTTTTGTTTTCCACCTTCCCTGAACTTCCACAAATATTTCAAGATCATTAGTAGTCAAAACAGTCCAGCCATTCTCGGGTTTTAGCGAGACAAATTAGCATTACCGACAGACGTTGTCCTGCATGATATTTCAAGCGATTAGGATATCAAACAAAGTATGAAAGAACCGACTTCAGTGGCATCTGCCGGGCTAATTTGTGAATCATAAAAATAAATTCATTCAAATCGGTCCAGCCGTTAAAAAGGAGTTCAGTGACATACACTCGTACAGTAGAATTATATACATAAAGATATACAAACTGATAAAGTACAGTAATGCTTATGTCCTAAAATAATTTAAGAATGTGTTAATTTTCTCTCTCTCTTTAATAAAATGGTTCAGTTATTTTAATAAAATATGCATAAACACGTAAAAAACACACGTAGACCTTGAAAACGACCTTTCCTTAATATTTTAAGAGGCTATAATAAAATTCATAAGGATACCTCTATAGAACTCTTAGCATAGCGAGCATCAGTATAAAACGACGGATTTCGGGTATAACGATGATGAAGGGACCACTCTAATTTCGTCGTTATATCCGGACGTCATTACAAGCAAAGGTAAAGAGATCCAGACACATTCTAGTAAAAACAGTTGCTACTAGTACAATTATCATTTTCTAACTGAAACATAGATTTAACTCCGACAACCACACTTACCTACTTTACCAATATTTAAACAAAAGGTAAAAGTCTCCACATTAATTGCTGACCATCAATAAACAAAAGACAAGAGAGCTCTTTGTGTCTTTGGCGGCCGATTCCGGTCGCGATATCTGCTGAATTAAGGGAATTTGTTACAAATGATTCATTAAAAAACGTCGCTATACCCGACCTCGGCGTCCAAAGTCACCATATGAATTTTATACTAAAGTATGGTTTAAATTTAGCTTCGCTATAGCTAAACTATCGCTACATCCAAGGTCATAAATGATTCACTGTAATTAGTTTTTTGCTAGCATTTTCGATATGACCTAAGGCGATATAACGGCAGACATCATACGATGTTTGCATTCATTCGGTTTGATTGTCACGCGATCTAGAAGCTTCCAGCTGATTGAAGACGATAAACGGATGTTCCATTGTAACTGTCAAGTCGAAAACGGTTAGTAAAGTATGATATGAAATGACATCGAGTAGGCTGTGAACGTTATAGGTACAATGCTTTATTTATTTTCATACATTCTACAACTTTAGATTACGCTCCGCAGAAAAGTATGTTCTTGAACACTCCATAAACTTAGTTAAAATATTTTTTTATATGATCACGTTCGTTAGGCTTTACTTTTTTTTAATAGAACAGGGGGCAAACAAGCACTCACAGGGTCACATGAAGTTAAGTAATACCCAGGGACACTCTCAATGCTAGAGGGCTCGCGAGTGCGCTGCCGGCCGTACGTGCTCTTTTCTTTAAGGACGAATTAGTTCGGAAATACTTCTGTAGGCAGCTGGTTCCACATAGTGGTGGTGTGCGGAAAAACTATTTAAAAAAACGCTCAGTTGTGGAACGACGGACGTCGAGGTGATAAAGGTGGGATTTCGTCCTTGACGTCCGATGATGCTGCAGGTATTAATCCGAACAACTCCTCTGAACTCTCCATGGTAAACGAGAACAAAATGACCGCGAAACTAAACGCCGTTCGATATGTTATTGCTATTGCGCCAAGTATTTGAAAAGAGGAGTAGCGACGAAGGGTGTTTTTTTAGCGGAAAACGCGCAAACTTGTGTCTTCTTGGTGTTAAATTGGACTAGGTTTAGTCCGAGACTGCACATAGGAGAGTTTCGACTTCAGACACAAGTTTGTTCCAGTCTTCATCGACAACTACCCGAGAAATACCTGCCCGCCAGTGTAAAGCAGTATCCCCAGCGCTCTCATATCATTGATATGTAGAAGAAACAGGGTCGGGGATAGGATACAGCCTTGTGGGACCCCAGCATTCGGGTTTAAGGTCGCAACATGCTCCGTCGATGACGACCTTGTTGCTCCGATCGGCAAGAAAGCTGAAGATTCAGTCCCATAATTATTTTCCATTATTTGTATGTAATCATATTCCTCTGCCTAATTTCATGGCGCAAACTTTTTTCTGTTTCTTTTTTCTCTGTTTTGGTACGTTTATGGGTTGTCTGTATTATATTAAAGATTTACAATCATTATAATTATCATTCTTGTATTATATAGTTCTTTTCATGTGCACTTCCTTACAATTAGTTTTATAATTGTGCTTTCTATTATAAGTGTTGGCTGGTCGCTTTATAGAATTATAACCACCATATACAATGTATATTTTTTTTAAATTGTTTTATGAATTGTGCCATAAAGTGTGATTTTTGATGTAAAGTGCGCAATTATCATTTGCTCATCGGTCGTGTAGGACAACTCTAGTAACTTACCCAACAGTTTGTTGAATTTCAATTGAATTGTAGAATTGGAAGCCTACTTCCTAGCAGTGTGATTGTGTGTTAATGATGATATTTATATATCCATTCTACATACGTAGTGACCTCATGATCGGTTATTGTATCTGAGTGTCTCTAATAAAGTCCATAGGTATATTTAAAAAACTATAGCCGTCGCACAAATTTTTACTACCATTTATTTATTGCAACGAATGTTGAAATCTCATTTATTTACATATAGGCAACGTGACACAAGTGATGTATGGGTAATTTGAAACCGCAAAACGTTGTGTAGGCAGGAGTGGTTAATTTGTGTAAATACGTCTTCATATTATTAAGGAAGCCATCAAAGGAAGGCAGGATAATAATAAAAGTAATGAATCAGTGAATGAAACATACGGTAAAATTGTCAAGTTGAATTAAACATTCATTTATAATGTTCGTAAAATCTAAATTAATTAGTTTATAAAATACTAGTAAGTGTATTAGTACTGCCAACTTCAATTTATCTCAGTTTCTGCTGGTTTGATTTAGGTTGAAATTACAAAGTAATTCGGAAGTGGTTTTCTCTTTCGAATCAACTCTTGTAGATATTTTGTTTAATTATTGTAATATTGTAATATTGTTATTGTTTTGGTACGAAAGAATGCGGATGAAATATATATTTTTTAGAAAAGAAAACGGCCCAATGTCAACCAGTCTTATGTTGCATACATAACATCATCTACATATATAAAAAATAATTTCGCCTTCCAAACCTTGTAGCTTCGAATGTTTACACATGCCTTGTCATTGTTTTTTTTAAATATCACCTATTTAATGGTAACGGTAATAGTAACTTTTGTTTTTGAAGAAATTATTTACATTTTCTTAAATAAAATTCTTAAAACAAATGATAAGTAAATTTAAATACACTTCATTTAGTTCCTACGTCACACGCTGTAATGTATGGAAAAATTTAAATATGTATTACGTTTGACGTAGATGTTGGTATTTTTAATTTCTTCATTAATATGTAAATTCTTTTTACTAATGTAAATTAGTATTGAAACATAACTAGACACATTTAAAGTAAGTATTAATAGATAACTACTTTTTGGAAAAGTGACCCACCGACGCTAACTTGATTATCAGAGTGAAACAACAAAATTCAGTAATATATTTAATAAATATATTACTATTAAGTCTATTAAAGATGCTTAAATATCCATCTAAATTCAACAGGACTGCACTGCGCGGCTAAATCTTTCACAAGAAACCATTTGTTTTATAGAACAGGGGAAAACGTGCAGGAGGCTTACCGCCGCCCATGGACACTCACTCAATGCCAGAGGGTTCGCGAGTGCGTTATTGGCCTTTTAAGAATTGGTACGCTCTTTTCTTGAAGGACCCTAAGTCGAATTGGTTCGGAAATAGTTCAGTGGGCAACTGGTTTCATTACTGTATTGTAGTGTGTATAGGGAAAAGGGATTCCTAGAGGGTATTCAATCTACTCTTTTGATGTGGTTAAACTCCCGTGTAGAAGAATTTTATCTTTAGAAAAAAATTATGTCATTTTATCTGGCTGAATAAGACTTATATCGATTAGCGCTACAAGCCTATATGGAATTTGGCCTCAGGTCCGTTTTTATTTCATAGACAAGTGATCAGTCTGTCAGACACATGTATATGTTTGGATTTGAGATATGCCGGTTTTCTCACGATGTTTTTCTTCACGTACGAGCGAGTGCTAGATGCGCACTTAGGCAGACAGCCCATTGGTACGGCCTTTGACCTCCGACCTCAGGGATGAGAGTCGTACGCTGAAGCCACTGCTTCTACGGCTTAATGGAATGGTTTTTTAATACTTAATTAATTCTATTATTTATGAAAAAAAGTTCTCCAATGCTAGTTAGATGATATACCTAGGTATGTATTTATTTGAACATTAAATAAATTAAGATAATAATTTGCTTCAGAGAGTGACAAATAATTTCATTTTTAATGATATCATAAAATTTTCTATTGTAAAATAACACGAAATAAATTTCATTATATTAAATTATTAGTAGAAATTTAAATTTAAAAAGACGTACAAAAAGTACAGTTGTTGTTATTGTTGTTGTTTATACATTGCGTTGACGTAAATATATTATGTATATGTTAGTTTTTTTATTCATGGTATGTTGAGAGGATCTGTTCTGCGTTCCGCTTCGGCCTAACAGTTTCAGTATGTCGGAGACCTAAGATGGTAATTGCACCTGAGCTATACTCTTATCTGTAGAGAACATTATTTATCTAAATGCAAAATAATCTCTCGAATCTAAAATTGTATAATCTCAATAATTGTATGAATCTATTATAGCTATAATACGTGATGTGATTTTTTTTATAGAACAGGAGGCATCAGGCTCACCTGATGTTAAGCGATAAACATGGACACTCTGAAATGCTTGAGGGCTCGCGAGGGCGTTGCCGGCCTTTTAAAAATTGGTACGCTCTTTGCTTGAAGGACCCTAAGTCGAAGTGGTTTTGAAATACTTCAGTGGGCAGCTGGTTCCACATAGTGTTGGTAAAAACAGCCTTAAAAAACGTTCACTTGTGGAATGACGGACGTCGAGGTTATACAGGTGGAAATTGGTAGTCTGCCTCAATGTCCGAAGATGAAACTCAGCTGCAGGTATTAATCCGAACAATTCCACTGAAGACTATCCATGACAAATGCGCGAATTTGCGCTTTATACAGTTGCAATCGATAGCCCGAAATGAAGAACGGTCTTGCTGAGCACACCAAGCTTCTTGCATTTACCCCCCTATTTGCAATTCAAAACTCTATGGTTATGGTTTGTGGACTCAGTTTCCGCACTTGGACGCTCAATAGGTCCGTTGTACGTAAATTCAATACTCTAGTTTCAAATTCAAATTCAAAAGCCATTTATTACATTTACTGCCAGTTCTCAAATCAAGGACGTAGAACGGAAGAGAAGAACTGGCAATAAACTCTTCGCTGATATATTAGCTATATACTAGCTACGGGTGAAAATTTTGGTAGATTACGAAAGTGGGGTTAGTTGTAGAAGGGTGAACAGAATTAACTATTAATGCCGGACTATAGAAGTAGTGTACGTTTTCTCAGAACGAGTATACACAAAAAAATCAAGAGAAACGCTAAGTCGTTTCGGAGGAATTTGGTTACAAACACGACAATAGATTAATTTTGCTCATAATATGCAGAATGCAAGGGCCAAAACCATCAAGCCTACAAAGGCTACACCAAACATTATATTAAAAAAATAATCGATCAATGTTTATGAAATACTTCAATACTTATTAAAATGAATGAAGGCGAGCGAAAAACAACATATTTGAATTTCAAAGAGGGTCACAAAGGTGTAAATTAACGTATAATAGTTAACAGGAATTTCAGTACCTACATATAAGATTTTAATTGTAAATAAGAGTTCCAAATACTTGTTACCTAAGCTACCTCAGTATGAAGTAATCAAATGTATTCTAGATCAGGCTAACACTATTATTGTACATTGGAAAATACACCTTATGAAAATAAAATAAAGGCGATAATTGTTAGTATAGTGTCGGTAGACTCCTAGAATAAATTAAAATTGATTGAAAGACGGCGTATGAGTTATGACAGGATATGGAGGTCCAGGGTTAAATTCTCAGCAATAATTGTACCTAAAACAGATCAATTAAACAAACAAGAGAAGTACGGGCTTAAACAGCAACGCATTGAATTGTTAATAAAGGATATATTGTAATTAAAATATTAAAGACGCAACGAAAGTACCTAAATGGTTAATATGGAGAACATGTATGGTAATTTCAACAACTTCTCTTACCGGGGGTGTAACTCAGTGGTAGAGTGTCTGCTTCGCATGCTGAAAGTCCTGGGTTCAAATCCCAGCACCTCCATGGGATTCGTTTTTATTATTTTAATTACTTAAATAATCATAAGCATTTTATTTTTATTATTATATAACAAGCAATATTTCTTTTATCCCTACTAAGTTTGTATGGGTTCCAACATTCAAAATTCACTAGAAACTGTTTTATTTCTATAGAATTTAAAAATAATTTGTTTACCGTTTAAATATTAACGTTTAATTAATTTTAATCTTACCTTTACGTTTTTTAATATAGAGCTTTTAATTTTTTATTATATTTTAAAATCTATTTGTCTAGTAAGTTATTCTATTATTGTGATAATTTTGGACTAAACTTGTCCGGAGTTAGTAGTTTCGAAGGCACGTCAGACAAAAACCTTTTCAGATTACTCCAGAATATTCCAAAAGCGAATAGAGAATAGTCGGAAATAGTAGTTGTCAAGTCAATGAACCACACACTTTTACTTCATTGCGGCATTGTTATGATAACTGGTGCCATATATTGCCAACTTACAAAAACAGTTGATTTGTTAAAGCGACATCTAACTATTACTTTGTGTACTACCAAGAATTGTAACTTCATTTAAAGTTGCGCTTATTGTGGTGAACAGTTAAAATTTTATTTATCATCCTAAGCCTAAACACATGTTGATAAATTATTTTTTAAGTCTTAAACCATTTAGCTATTTATGTTTATGTATAAGCTTTAATACTTGCAGCGACCAAAAGGTAAATAACACACAAACATGTATTGTTAATATTTAATGAAAATTCAACTAAACGTATAAATCTTATTTATACTTACAATAAACAGTAAGTGAGTAAATATTTACATTTGGCTTGAAGACCAATATTCATACACAATGTCTCCACAAAATTACGCTAACAAAATATGGGGTGCCGTTAAGACCCCCTGACGCGAGCGATGTTGGGATATTCAAAAGCAAATTAATTTCAGATTACAAATGGTAGGTACTCTTAGCACAAACTTTTCGATAGTTTTGGTAAGTGACAGTTGATCATATCTGAAACTTGATACAAATTGATTACCAAACAGTTGATAATATAGTTTATATTAAAATTCGAACGATGTATGTTCGCGCTTCTTTGGTAGTTCCAAAAACGCCCGCCAAGCGCTGCTCAAGTTTTTCACACATTTATTGTTAACATTGTATTAGACTTATGAAATGTATTGTTCGTGCTAAGGGTGCAGGTACCTAAAGAAACTTCGCTGACTCATTCTTTTTACATTTTAATGTTCACCCATGACAAGTATTAAAAAATTTAATTAAAGGTAGCAGCGCGCGTGATCTTGAAATGTGTGAACAATAAATTTAAATATTGCAAATCTCCGCTGACCGTAAAAGCTCTTTGGTACCTATTAAAAACTCAAAAGAGTTATTAGTATGTTGCTTTAAGTTGCAAAGGCTTGTATATGTTTTAAATATGCAAAAATATGACCCAAACATCTTGCTATGGTCGCGATATAACGATTATCCTTGTATATATTATTATCATATTGTATAGATAACGCAGTCTTACACCGGTCCGCGTCCGCCGCTAGTCAGAGCTACGTCTAGGATACAGTTCACTATAATCTATCAACGTCTATCATAGTGGCCTTGAAAATACCAAGAAACGGAAGGAAGACATCACCATTTGCCTAGATACCAAATAGCATTACAAATTAATTTGGTAATTTAAGGCGCGTAATCTAGAACGTCAATCAAAATTTAGATCCAACAGCTGTCAAACCATATTTATTTCTACATCATCATCATCGATGAGATGGACCCAAATCTCACAACAAATGCCTATTCTTTACTGGCAATAAATCACCGCATAGACTAGTAATGGTGTAAAATAAGCTATTTTTAATGAATGCTGTTGTTTTATTAATTTAAAGTATGTTCTTGCAAAAACCCCGTTTCTTGGATTTCAGGCTCACAGTTCTACAATCTACCAATAAAATGATGCTACAAGTAGAATAAAGATGGCTCCGCCTATATACGAAACGATAACAATCCTAGAAACTACACGCTTTTATCGGCAAATAAACCTTTATAGGTAAAAACCCATTAAATACAATGAATCACATCAATGCACACGTTATTATATAGATAATAGGCATAGGAACTTTACACAGATTAAACATGTCCAATAATTGATAATTTATTTGTCTATGTCGTGGCCAGGGGCTTAAGACAAAATCAACTTTCGACAGGCGTGATCCACCAAACGAATTTGTATAAAATTAGTCACGTGACAAAGCGTAAGCTAATGTCATTCCCATACAAATTCCTGTAGCGTTACTGGGTCATGCTTGTCGATTATGTCTCAAGCCCTTGATCGTAAATTTGATAATTTTATGAATTGCCATATCATAAAATCGTTGTCCACATAAAGTGATAAATTCTACGATCGAGCTACGACATACTATATGTATATGATAAGTAACAAAAAGGAAAAGTAATATTTGCCGATAAGAGCTTACAAGATTAAAAATATGAAGACTAGACTAGAAAGTTGGAGGGATTTGTCAAGGAAAGTATGGAAGAACTACAAAACCACACTTGCACTTAGGGTAATCAAGGTATCTAAATATGGTAACACGTTTAAATAGTGAAATATATGTAGTGATACCTACAATCCGCGGCTACCATCAGTCTGATGACGCCTCTTGCCCGTTTGCCCCCTGTTCTATAAAAAGAGTATCCTTAAAGTAGGATCACCTCTCCACATTTGTTACGGAGAGAAAAATTTATCACATTTTTATAGCAGAGCAAGACCACAAGGACTAACATTCAAAAGCTATCCGCACTTTTGGAAATATTTTTAATTAAATATGTCATTATATTTTAACAGCGAAACATAATCTGTGTCCCCAAATATTATAAATTATTATCTAAGCCGTTATTTTTTATAAAAGTTATTTGGTGATAAATATATCTTGTTATTGCATTTCGAATTAATTTATACTTAGTGACAGAATGTTATTGAAGTCACAATAAATTAATATTCGTATGTCCCACATGTGTGTAAATTGAATGCAACATGCAACTGATAATTTTGTAGCAAATATAAACTAACTTAAAAGTGAATCTCTTATCTCACTCTGTGGATGGCCAAAGACAGAACCAACAACAAAGTCTAACAAAACAACAAATATTTTATTAAAAAATTAATAATAAACAATTAAAAATAATTTAACCCATATAATGGGGAATAATTTCCTAATTTGTACAAACAATTATTTATTAGCGTCCTACTAAGAAGAAAGAACATTAATATCCAACATGTCTAATGAGACGTAATAACACATTTTCTAACTGGTGACCCTAAATGAACAAAGAATACACACTAAATAAAAAACAAACATAAGAAATTAATTAGGAAAAACAAGCTAAAGAGTTATTTTGAAAAAATAATAAATGTCTAACAAATAGTAGAGCTTTTGGACAATAAAAAATGGATTTCCTGCTATGTAGTAATGTTATAACATTACTACATAGCAGGAAATCATATGTGCCCTTTTCAGAAGATTAGTCCAAGCTGTGGGCACGTGAGGTAATGGCAGACGATGTCGCCTTCTGACGTACCCATCAGGCACATTGAAGCTAAGGCACTTTAGCACTGCCGAATTGGTGGACACCAAGGACAGAAGGACTTCTCATGTAAAACTTTTATTATGTACATCGCAAACGCGATTCTCGGCGTACTCTAAGCTCGTTGTAGCCCACAGAACCAATAATAAATAAGGTTTGGGCTATGTAAACATATGCACAAAACTAATATTTTCCATTCACCAAGATTAAATTTCTTTGACTTCTTTTGTTTTGTTTTTGCCATTTTTTATAAGCACGAAGGAGGTGTCTCACGTGTGAATAAAATGTTAAATATTAAATCAAATAAACCTATGAATTTGTCAAATATTCAAGATTTCCAATAAAAAAGACAGAAACGTTTACTTTGATACCTTGAAAATATTCCCGCTAAATGCAAGTGACGCAACTACGTGGATATGTAAACAAAAATTAGACTAATTTGGCAAGGAATAACAATGACTATAGGGAGTCTAGCCGTGTTCTTTGTACCGCCAACAGGGCGGACTGTTGTTGAAGACTCTTACGCAGGCCCTCTAAGGTTTGTAATACCTGCAATATGTCATTGAATTAGCATTAAAATCAAGATACTTTTATTTTAAAATAATATTGTGTAAAAAAATGTTTTCCTAATCTCCTCTTTTTGCTTATATTTTTCAAAATGCTTGAAGCTGCAATCATGACATCTTGAAGCAATTGAATAATAATACAAAACTCATATTCTCTATAAGCAATAAATGCTGTGGAATCACGTAGAGAATATAGAACCTTGGTTGGACCCAAACAGAAATCCTTAATACAAATATTTCACTTCAATATCGCTAACAGCCCGTTCCTCTGTCCCAACAAAAATTCAGACTCACCTCTTCCCTTGCGTACATCTTCCTCTTGGGCGGCTCGGAGTGCGGCCGGTCGGTGGGCGATGGCGGGTGAGTGACGCGGGGCGGGGGGGCTGCAAGGGGTGATCGGCGGGGTGCGGGGGACGAACGGCGAGGGGCTTCCGGGGAGTTGGCCCGGATGAAGTTTGTGATGTGAGTGCGCTCTGGACTACGCCGAGGACACTCCACCTTCAAGACAAAGGGCATGTATAGCTAGGCAAGCGTTTTTATGAAGTGTTGCGAAGGGAAGGAATCAGAGACGCAACTTAGTCCTAAGTATGACCCATATGTCAAATCCAATACTTTTTAGATATACATACTTAGCGCTAAGTCTCACTCTAAATTTGAGGGATTGTCAGAGCATGTAACTTGGCCAGATTTTGCAGACAAATTCTTGTATGTACTTTTAACGGAAATATACAAACATCGCCTCTAGCATTCAGAAACGAGACAGCGCTGAGTCTGACTCCCTTACGTCAAAAATGTATTCGATTTTAACACATGGGAGCCAAAGTTCGCACTAATTCTCGTTTCTGAAGCTCACCCTTAAAACCCTGGCCAGATTATTTGCCGAAATATACACCTCAACTAATGAATAATTTGATATTAGTGGCAAAGTAATATTATGGACAATAGAGAAATATGAGCATGCATGATGCATGTTTACGAGTTAAGAGTAGTTATTCATTATTTTTAATTAAAAATGTGTCGAAATGAATTATGAATGATTAGAAGACAGGTTATTAAGGAGGTACGATAGGTAAACAAGCATTGGTCCCAAATTCTCAACTCAAAAACCATTTTAATTTCTTAAATATACGTCTCCTCAGGAATTTTGAGAGAGTCTTTATCGGGACTAACCTCGGTGGCTCTAAGTTCGACAATTCTCGGATTGTGCGGGGGTTCAATGGGGGCCCGGGACACAGTCACGAGGAGTTTCTCCGCTTCCCGGATGAGTTCCCGGTACTTCCTCTCCGCTTCCCTGTCCGCTTCCAGGAGAGGATCTCTCTCGCGGACGGGCGGAGCGGAGGGTGCGTGACGACGTCGCATACGGGGAGGAGTCGCGCCTGGAATTATTGTTAGCTTTTTACTCCTAAGACGAAACACTTCTTACAAATCTAAGCTTAATAGAAAACATTTAATTTTTATTTGAAAGTTCTTCTGTGCGTGTCCCCTATACAGGTAAGAACGACGAGAGACTATAGAGTTTGGGTAGTGGTCACTTTGATTGTTATTTAAGATATGAATAATACACTTGCGTACAGATAAGTACTTAATTCTGTAAATAAGTAAGTATTTAATTCTATAAATGTAATTTAGAAAAAATTAAACTGACTTAAATTGCTCGTTCAGACACGGCGGGAACCGCGCGATTTCAGAATCGCATGGAAATCGCGCGGGTCTTATTTGTATGAGTTATTAAGTAATCGTTCAGACATACCCGCGCGGTTAACCAAACCGCGCGGTTTCCGCAACCCAACCGCCAGAAAATAGAATCGCGATACTCCCGCGCGGTTCTATTACTATGAAGATCTTACTCAGCGTTCATTAGCATTGCGGGCACCGCGCGATTAACACGTCATAACAAGAGCACCGTGAGTTATTTATTGATGAAGTGGAGAGTTTTTCTTCTGATAACACGCTTGCCCTCATATGTGTTTCAGAGCTTGAAATATCTTACCTGATTAGTTCAATGAGTTCATCAAAAGATTTTATTGACATTCTCAAATAGTCAAAAAAATTTCGCTCAAACATTCTTAAATTGGGATATAGTGTTACTATCCTCTTAAGATCCTCTCTGAATCTGCGTTTTCTTTATTTTCTGTATCAACCACTGACACGTTTGTTACTCTTCGACTTCCATCTTGAAACTGATCGCTAACTAACCGCCACTGTCTGAACAGTCGCCATTTTTGCGGTTCAAACCGCACGATCTGACAATCGCGCGGTTCCCGCTGTGTCTGAACGAGCACAAAATCTGTCAACAGTATTTATTTAGGTATACAGTAGTATACAGTCTCCAGTGACTCTATACCTCAAAAACGACTGAACCAGTTTTGACGAAATGTGCCCGAAGTTGGAATACACCTAATTCAAGAAGAATCATCTATAGCCATGACTTAGTTACCGAGATATTTTTGTATATTTGTACGTACACGATATTAAGCACACCTACTTGAGCGCCTAAATGTATTATCATGTATACTCAAATATTATAAAATTTGAACAAAATTACATGTCAAACCTCCTTTTTAAACTCGGTTAAACTTATTGTTCTATTTTTGTTCTACCCTTACATGTAAATTGAGCAAACCTGCTGATCGCGGCGGCGGCCGCCTGGGCGGTCTCCGACGTCTCGCTCTCCGTCTGCTGGGTGAGGCGGTGCTGTCCGCTTCATCTTCGTCCCCACCATCCAATCCAGTATCACCATCCGAATCCACATCCGCATCTGACAAGATTGCAGTCTCTTGACCACGTGGTTTTAGACCACGGAACTCTTCGTCGCTGGAAGCCCCACGGTAGTACGGCTGGCGGTAAGGCTCTGGGGATAAATGGGGGGAATAGTGGGGAGACATGTGTGGAGATAGGTGTGGGGATATGTGCGGCGATAGATGCGGTGACCTGGAATAATTTTTAATGTGCTTTATTATCGAATAAGTATTCTTATTATATTTAAAACCCTTGTTCTAAATACATGTGAGAAGTCTGTCATCTCGTGACCCTCAACATCAAGATCGAGATACAGAAATGTCAGGCCAACTAAGGGTTTAAATACGTAGTTAGCAGATTCCTTCTAAATAATAATTTTGACCACAGGTTTGGGAAAGATATGAAAAAATTGCTACTTCTATACATCAAGATTGGTTCCCTTGCCCTATTCTAAGTATGTTATTGCAGTTTTAAGAATAGTTTATTACTCTACTCACAGATAAATACAGTACAATTTCAAAAATTATATTTAAATAAGCGATCTCTGCCAGGTAATTCTTTTTTACCTATTTATGTTTGAAACTAACTAAAATATATTTCTAATTTGTGTTGGACTTGTTAGTTATTGTGTATATTATGTATCAGTATAAAGTTTTGATAAAAAACAGTTACCGCTTCATGAATTATTCATAAAAACTAACGCGATGTTGAAAAGAAACACAACACATATTTTAGTTTTTATGTTTAAAATGTACGTACATGAATTCAAATAAAGATATTAATTATAATCTCACTTACACTCCGTGTAAGTCGATTACATGGGGAAATAAACGTATTATTACAATATAATTTTATGTGGAACAAAAAACTATGTCAAGGGAGTGTTGACGTGTAAGAGGCGCAAAACTTGTAATTCTAAGCTTATCTACATCATTAAAATGTGTTACAGCATTTCCTTACCTTGTCTTGAACCTATGTCAGTTTTTATTGTAATTTCTCTTCGGGTGTTTGTGCAATCTAAACCGTACGTAAGGTACTACATATTATAGTTATCTTCATGTACAATACTTCCTGGAGATTTCATACGGTACGAATTAAGAAGTTATCTGATTTCTTGACTACTCTTTAAACCCTACACCAACCATACTTACTATTATTATTGACATTGTTACTTTGTATAGTCGTGAATATTCTTTGTGTATAGGCATAGGTACTATGTGAAATATTTAAATGTTTAGAAATATTCACCGACTACAAATGCCTGTCAACATTATTTACTTACTATAAGTACCTACATTATTCATGTCCTCTCCAGAAATACGTGAAAGCCCATATCGTAAAAACCACTCAACTGATTTATCTGAATGAGTTTTATAAAAATTCGGAAAAAATTCCTAATTTAAATCAAGGATCTTGTAAAACTTTTAAATTCCCAAATAATTTTGGACAAATATTTGAATGTAAGAAATTTTGTGAGTTACGAAAAAACATGCTGAAAACGATGAAAATATACCTTGGTCCATATTTAATATGCGAGTCTAGGGAATAAGGCGCGTGGTGTAGCATCGGTTGTTGGGGTATCTGCAACGACTGCTGGTGCAAGAGATGTGGCGGCTTCTTTCTTGGAGATGTAGCACCCATCCACGGGTTAGTGCGGATACGGCAGCGGGGGCGAGGTGACGGTGTCGCGCATACTGGGGGAGACACCAGCCCTTCTGGGGGGAAATAACGCCCCGTTGTGCTGGAGCGGCGCTGGAATTACGAAAATGAATTTTATAAATATTAAAACTGTATAGATACCAATGGTTTTTTCTTCTCTTTTAGTATGATGACGAAAAAATATTGCAAGGATATCGGCATGTCCTCTAACTTAAGGAAACTTAAAGAGGTACTGCTAGATCCGAGACTTTAAAACTTGTCTGGAATGACATTTTAATGAATTGATATTTTCTGTTCTGTAGTAATTTATTAAACTTTAGCAAACTAAATATTTCTCGCATTTAAATACGAGTATGTCTTCAAAAGCACAGATTATATTTATTTCGTAATCCTACAGCTACAAAAACAATTATGATTAAGATATACCCAAAGATTAAATATATAATATATACAAAAAGATTAAATCTAAATGTTAAAATCGAAAGGAAAAAAATCAATAAAAACTATTAAATACATTTAACTAAGTAATACCTAATTCGTCTGTGTTGTGTGATGGTATGCATTTGAGGGTGTGTAGGTGAGGTGTGCTCATGATGCAGGTTATTTAACGCTATGGATATTCATAATACTCCTTTTACGCATATTTAATACTTAGAAGTAGTTCCATACACTACCTTCTAGTATTTGCATTGAACATAGTTACCTAATCTTTCAATAAGGAAGTACTTAGCTTGTTTTTACCGATAGCTTTTTGCATATTATATTTTTTACTTATCATAGCCGTCGCCACATCAACGAATATAATCAAATGAAGGCTTCGCATTCACCAACACTAGATAATTTAAAAAAAATATTTAGCTTTAGGTGCCTATGTGTAAAATCATCTTGGTACTTAGTACATCATAAGAGTTTACACTTTACTTTTAAGTTGAAACTTGAAAGCCTGAATAAGTTCATAATTTAACAAATAACAAGCTTGTAAAATGTTAGCTAGCCCCCTGTGAAGTAAGAGAGCCATTCAAAAATTGCGCTCGGACTCCCAAAAGGCAGCCGGGCGCGGGGATGGTTATAAACCTTTTGGTGTCAGCATCAGTGCTCTCACTTTACGATCACTGCGCACTATGCTCCCCAAGACAAAGAAGGGCGATTGAAAGTTTGTGAGGTATATAAGTAAACTTGTCTTTGAACAACACTAGCGCGTTTTAATCTACGCTCACCGCCATCTATTGGCCCTTTTCCGAAATTATCATTGTGACTATAGGATTTCTTTGTAACATTACAGTATTATAATTTTTACACATCGGCTGGTAAATTCATTGACATTTCTTCCCTTCCATTCCCTGTAGGTATAAAGGATATCCGATTCTTACCCGGAAATACTTTTCATTACTATAATTCTAAACAAAAACACAATTTGAGGGTGAAAATAGCTTTTTTTTTAAATTTTCATCAACTGATTGGAGTCCTTACTAGGACACTTGTTTTTTATCATTGTAATATTTATATTTGTCAATAAATAATCTGTAATCATTACATTCTACAACATTCAATAGTTGAAACAATATCTGAACAAAACACATTCATTTTCCTCTTTCAGTCAAAACAAACGAATACAAATTGAGTTACTCCTAGCGATAATAGACAATCTGCTTTATATAGGCGAGATAACAGCATCCCTTGACAGTTTGATCCGGTCTACTTAATTAATAATGAATGACATAAAATTAATGAATAATGTAAGAATATTTTGGCCTCTTTACAAAAGGAATACTTAACTTTATGTTAAATACAAACAATAGTATTTAAAATTATGATTTGAAAATTACGCTTAAGATTTTGCGTCTGTATGTGTACTTTTAAAAGATTGTCAAATTTTTATTATAAGCTTTACTTTTTTTTTTAAATAATTTTATGGCCTGGTAGCGAGACCTTTAAGCCAATATGCTTTACTACTTCTGGGTTAAAGAAGATATAACCTGCCTTCTGTACCGATGCTGTTCAGGTCTTAAACGCTGATTTTCTCACAATGTTTTCCTTCAACGTAGAAAAGTTTAAAACGTCTACGACTGAGACATAGGATCAAAGAATTATAAACAAATTGCTAGCGTACTGTGAACATATATGTGCTAAATTAGATAATCTTTAAAACACTAGTAACTAAACATTAAATTAAGCAAAAAACTTTAGTATTTGATGCTAGACTAAAACTGTTTATTACATTTAGTTAGATTAGTAATATTATAGTAGAATTTGAAAAAAGAATTATGAAAAATTATCCCTTTATTTATACAAAAAGTGAATTTCTTAAATTAAGGAACTACGGACTAGCTTCAAACATAAATAGGAACAAGAGTCTTTGAGACCAAAGATAGGAGTGTATCTTAGGGGCAAGCAAGTGTTTCATGATTGGTGATAAGACACAACCTCCATATTGTCTCGTAAAAGAGCAATGGTTCGTTCGTTGAAAAGTATATTAGTATGCACTTTATATTGTTTACATTTTCATGTGTTGGTACCAATTATTAATATAATTTAGCCTCTGTTTATTTTCTAAAAAAAATCTTATCTATGAAGCAATTTAAGAGAATTGCTCTAATACCACCCATTTTTTATTTATATATCTCTATGTAAATAAAAAGATTGGTAAAATATGTTGCTAAGCGCAAATTTGAAGACGGCTGGACCAATTCGAGTAATTTTAAATGTATTCCTTGGATTCTGAGGAAGGTTAATATACAGAAAAATTGCACAGAAAAACAAATTATTAATTTTTTTTTGGATTATTTTAGATTAAGGTTGGTTATTCTATATTTTTGATAAGATTTGGTTATGCACATCGTGCGCTTTAATCATCATATTTTTTTTTTTTAGATTTTTTCCTTATTAGGGTTACCTGAAAGAGATTGACGGAGACTTGAGATTGTCCTCACATATAATTATTTAACTAATGTAAACAAAATATTGTAAACCTATTTTAAAAGAGTAAGTGTGGAGTTTCTTGCCCATTCTTCTCCACACGAAACTACCTTTTGGAAGGGGCAACTAGAATCTTCTTTGTATTTTGTTTGACGTTCAAAAGTGCCATTTTAGGTGGTCTAATTGAAATAAATGATTTGACTTTGACTTTGATCGTTTGTTAGCGATAAGGCCGCTCGTTGCATACCTTGTAATAGATAAAAAAACAAAGCCTTTTTTGTAAAATCATATTAAGGCGAAACGAAGTACGCGGGAGCTAGTATAGAATAAATATATTTGTAAGTTATTTTCACTTTTAGTAACAATTATTTTCGGGCTGTAACTGTATTATCCTGTATAGTACCCTTATCGAACGTTTTACATGCAGGAAAGCAAGCTAATGGAATTTACTCCGACGTGACTGATGAACGTAAAATGGACAAACCCTACAATATCCATCACACGATAATCCACCCTATTTGCATCGGGTAAAAGCTTTAAATTGCTCGAATTCGCAACATTAAACAGGGATTAGTTAACCCCCGCTGTTTTAACTTTAACAGCTGGAATTCAATTTTCCTAATTAGTTATGTAGGTACGAAACCGTACATAAATTATCAAGCTTGTATCGCATTATCGTGTGAGTTTTAAACTTTTAATTGACTTTTATTTTGTCAGCTAATTTCACAAATATACAGAGTATAGAAAATTTAATTGAGCAGTGTTGGCCTAGTGGCTTCAGAGGGTAGTGCCACTGATTTTGATAAAAAATTAAATACGTTTTAAAGAAAACTTGCGTCACGCTCGAACTAATAATAAAATTGCTTAAACGGTCATTTCATAAAACTAAGTTCTTAACAGCACCCTCGTGTCGTCAAAATGGCAGTCAAAGGTGTTAGATAAAACTTCAATAGGTACTATTACACTCTCTAACGCCTTTAATCCCTTACGGCGGCGCACCTCACTCGGGACCGCATCACTTATTTCTATTTATGTCGCAGCCAACCCCTGTCATCTACCTGTCCTCGGATGAAAATAAAAGGGATGGGAACAGCGCATGCAAATGTCACCTCACTTGCTTTTGTTTACGCTCATCTTAGCCGCTTCACGTTACATATCGCGGCCCGACTCGTAAGCGACTGCGATATTAAACCTTTACAATAGTAATAGCGCATAACGTAATGTAGACAAAACTGTTTTCATAAAGCATTCTAGTCAAAGCAAGAAGAGGAGGCTTGAAACAACTAAAGTATGTTATTACATTCCAGACCTCCGAACTTACCTTAGCGGGTTCATGGTATAAGTGAGTGGTGGGTGGCGTGGGTGGCGGCGGGGGAGCAACGAGCGGAGCGGCGAGCGAAGTGGGCGGAGCGCCAGGTGACGTGCCGTCTGTGGAGTAGCCGGTGCTGTACGCGCTCTCGGGAGACGACAAGTGAGGAGGGGCAATAGGCCCCGTAGTAGGTGGTGTGGTCTGCCTCGCCTGCTTCTGTTTACGCTTCTTGGCCCGACCCAGCTGCGCTTCCATCCATGACTTGAGCCTAGCGCCCAGCATGCCGCCGCCTGCACCTGCTGTGCCAAATGAATAAGAATTCAGAGCTATACGTGTAAGTAGGATGAAAGCTTGAGCGCTTTGAATGTTTTCCTCTCAAAATTGTGCTTTTCATTATTTTTTGTTTTTCATGTGGGTTTCTAGTTTCGTAAAGCGATACCTATTTTACTTTAGTTTTGTTTTATATTTACAATTCTATAAAGTTTTGTCTAAGTTAATGATTCATATATCAGGTATCTCGAAAAGACAAGACGAGCTATGAATTAAAATTTTCGGTTCAAAGATACTTTATTTCTTAAAGAATTACATTTAGGTTAAATGTAGGTTATTTGTGTATATCGCGTTAATTAATTATTAGAAAATAAGCTTTATAAAAATATTTGCGGCTCTGCAAATATTAAAATATAAACTATGTAGCTTTGTGTAAAATGTATTCGCTAAAGTAAAGAAACAAAAATTAGAATACATATTTACATTATTATTTACTAAAGTACAGGTAGATATATAACAATTTCTTAGACGCTTAACTTATATATATAGCTAAAAGATTTAATACTAATAAATAAATATAAAAAAGGAACAATATAGTCGCGACGACATTCACAGAAACAATATATTCGTAGAGATCTGCGAATAAAGGATTTAAAGAAACCCCCGGGTTAACCGTAAGACAAAGGCGGCACAATTGTTTTGCCAACACGTTCCACAATCCAAAGCCCGCAGAGGAACGAGCGATATAAAATGTTTTATGTCACTTCGGCCCGCAGATGAATTGTCTAGTTGGAGGCACTTAACATCCTCCCATAAAGTTTAGTTTTATCGACTTCTACGTTCGTTCGCTTTCATCAATGTAGTGTGATTTCAGCGAGTGTTAATATCAACGCTAGAGATCTCTTGGGTATGGATACCCTTGTTCTCTCTAATCCTAAAGTATTTATGAATTTACTTCTTATAATACTAATGTAATAGAAAACTTATTAATATAAAAATTAAACTAATAACATAATACAAGAAAATATAAAACCTTAACCTTTTTATAACTATTATAATTAGTACTATGCTCTTCTTGTGAATGCCAGTGTGCAACTAATACATATATCCGTTTCACATGCAATAATATTCAGGGTGCGCAAGACGCGTAAATTTTGTGCAACATATCGTGGAGTTCATAAAAAATAAGAATTATGCGTCTAATACATTTAAACTTTTGATTATACCACGAAGTGTTAGGTTATTGGAAATAATATCCTAAGACCATTTTACTATACGTGCGTAACTCTTGAACCATTTTTAAGTATGTAATTTGAGTCACATCGTTTTGGGCCATATACATATTAAGCGTTTTTGCATTTTTTTGTTTCCAGTTCAGCAATATTCGAGCATACAACAAAAGGGGGTCACTCAAAAATAGGGTGACTAAAGCCTAAAGCGTTTCAGGTCATTAATATAGCATTCTCGTAGGGACTTTTAGTTAACTAGTCAAAACCTGACCTAAAAAATTACGCGAGACATGCTTTGAGTAAACTTGTGAATAATTAGAAATCTTACTGAGTATGAAGCGCGCATAGAAATATGATTAAAACTGTTAGTGTAATTGTAGTTTCTAAAGGGCTCTTCTTACGGCTTACGACTGCCGAGAAGTTACGTTTTCGATGCTCTTTGACCTAAGAGTGAAATTTTATTCATTTCCAACCGGAAATCAAACTGTTCCTAAAGGGCTACATCACCGTGTTGTTTTACTAAAGTATAAGGTCTCCACTAAAGCTAAAGGCCGATTTACATTATCTTAGTGTTTAGGAGAGTGCTTTAGTACAACTTGAAAGGCAAGTTCTTTAGCGTAGCGTTTACTAAAGCAAGTAGCGTTTACATGTTTCAACTAAAGTACTATCCTAAAGCACTCTCCTAAACACTAAAATAATGTAAATCGGCCTTAAAGCTCTTTTATATGAACGTACAAGCCTCAATAATATTTTGTTATTATTTATTTGTATGCGTGCAAATGCGTGTGTATTCACAACATTCCATTTATTACATTACAGTTCGCTAAGTACGGCCGTTATATCTTAGTCACAAGCGTTATATATAAAGATTTTACCTGAAATAAATATACGTTTATTACTTTGCTTTTTAGCGCTTAATAAGGTTATATGAGTTGGAAGTGATTCCATATCTTATATACAATGGAAAAAGGGTATTGTTCTATTAAGTCTAATGAAATATATCCTCTCCTTACGCGAGTTATATTTTAATGACATTTTTATAAAATGTATTTATTTCATATGTAATATTCCTACGACTAGTTAGGTTTATTAATCAAATTAAAATATTGTTATTACAGCTAGTTACACCACAATAGCCAAAAATACAAATTTTAATGCGATCACAATTATTATGAAAAATAATCTTACTCGAATGTATAGATACTATTTCGTTATTGTTAATACAATACATTTTTAAAAAACAATTCGCCGAAATACACAACAATAAAAAGTGATTAATGATTATTTTTTAAATATGTATAATCGTTTATAACACAATGTATAAAACATTTCCCTAATTCATCAGTGTATAGGTCGTTAGCTATACTTAGCATTGTCCGCCCTCACGGTTTCGTATTTCTGAAGGCGGACGTAAAAGCTCGCTTTGAGACCCTTCGTTTTTGTCAAAGAAATGTCGAAGAAGATTGAGGATTGACGCAGCGCGTAATGACGCTAATTTACGTTCATTGGATAAAATTAAAGATGTTTTTAAAATGAAAACCAGACCTCGTTTAATACTTATTTAGACTATTTAATGTCGATAATTTATGGAACAGCACTTTATAGAATAAAAGCTTCAATCCTTAATTTTACTAATAAGTTTAACATTCCCCATTCATAAAAAGCTAATTGCGCTGCTTTACCTAATGTACTCTTTCATTTCGAATTGTTTTTATATTGTGATAAAAAAAACAGAATGAAGAATTCTGAGAACTAGAAACAATTGACAGTCTGGCTTTGTAACACGAGAAATACTAGAAGTCCCATTATAGGTTTTTGATACACATATTGTTTATACTGTACACCCTTTACTATATTGAGTGGCTGAGTAAAGACGAATAAAGCTTTGAGAAGGGAAACTTTCGAGTTTCAATATTAGCAATCCATTACCCAACCGCGGACATATACCAATACTGTGGGAAAAGCCTATTTTATTATACCCACCCCATTGCTTTTTCTACGCCCGAAACTGATTATGTTAATATGGAATATTTGTCAATTTCTATACTGTGTTTTTGGTTAACTGTAAAATTATTAAAACTTGTGTGTTCGGATTTCGGCTGTGTATCAATTATTAGCATGTGCGAAATTAACACATGCTCATACGGAGAAAGAAAAAACATAATAAAACCTGCAGGCATATCTTTTTTATACATGTGTGTATGACTGTGTCAAATTTTACTTTGAAGTATGCAAAAGCTTGTGACATGTGATTTTTTTTTATAATCTTAAGTTCACTATAAATGCAAAACTGTGATAATTTAATACGTTTTAATTAAGATGTATTTTCTCTTATATTGCACTATAAAGTGTGATCATATAAGAGGAAGTTTACTATCTTTAAAAACATGTCAATTACATGAGAAAAAATTATATTACATTTTTTGTTATAAATTGTCTCTGCACAAAGATATCATTTAACATTACGATCTAGCCTTGCTTAAGACTAATAAGTAATTTAAAAATAACCTAATTCACTAAAAAGGATATTTAACATAAGAAAGTGTCCAATAGCACTCCTTACGATCACTATTAAGAGGAACACAGTCTGTTCTTGTGTATTATTTTTTTCCACTTACCACGTTTAGCACTTAAGACTAACGTGGACTCACAGACTCACTAATTCGAATGGTTTTTCCTTTTCAATCTTCTCACTAGGTCCATGGTATCAAGAAGTTGATTAGCCTCGACATTAACGTTTAATAAAAACCATAAGAAGTAAAATATCACGCTTCCGTCGTACGCTGTCACCGAATCAAACTCCATGTACCACAAAACTTCGCAGGCGTGTTCGGAATGAGTCCACTGCTTCTATTTCCCGTATCTCAGAAGGCAAAAGACTTGCTCAGATATAAGTTATAATTTTGCGACCATATTCGGTTCTGATTTCAGGTCCATAATATGATAGTCTTCCGTGTGGTGTGGAATTGAAGTTAAATTTAATGCTTCTGTGAATTTGGTTTACGAAAGTATATTGAAATCATGGGTACAACTAAGCAAAATAAGATAAAAGATATCCCGATCATGTAATACATTGTCACGGAGACAACAGGAAAAAATACCTCACAAGTCATGACCCTAGGCTTGACTCGTAACAACTAGAGGAGACAGCGAGACTTAATTAATAAATCACGTATTCATTTATGCAAAAGTTTCCGTGCAATGTAAGGAAAAATCTAAAAGGTAGTTGCCGACATTTTATTACACTTTTTAACACAGCTTCAGTTTTATTAAATTCAAATTTAGAACTGTTTAAAAATATAGTATCTCTTTAACCTGTATAGTATTTTAATTTCGCGTAGATATGCGATACTTGTGTTTAGAATATTTATTAAAATTTAATATATACTTTATATATTTGTGATTCATACCTTTTGAAGGAATAGAGGAAGGAAGTTATTTATAAAACAACCTACTCACGTAAAATCAGCAATACTATTTCCTATTGTTAACGGCCAGACTGTACTCGACTAGAATCTAGATTCGTGAATGGGTGCCAAAAGCGGACCGAGTTATAAAAGCCATTGCCCCCCCCCCCCCCCAACTTAATGTCAAAGCTCCATTTAAATTATGTAAAATACTCCATTTAAAGTATGAAGAAGTACTCAAGGCTCTTAAACCTTGTAGTTTAAAGACTTTGTTCGGTATAATAATTTATAGTAAATTGTAATTACCCTTTACTACTAATAAGCTAATGCTCTACGCCCGTCTACGTACTTGATTTAAAAAGCTTTCCCGTACCGGCTTTTGAAATAAAAGCTCGCAGCCGGCAAATAAAAATGTCTGCAGAAATGTCAGGCTAATTACACAATTTCTACGCGCTATGCTTGTATTAGCAACTTTATTGCAGATAATTTAAATGATTGTTAAATAATTATTTTAACTATAATATATTGCATGAACTTTATGTATCCTTATAAAAAAATAACGTAAGTTTTTTAATATTCGATCTTTTTGTGTACCGTAGTTATAATTAAATAAAGAGGGTGACCTAGCATCCCTTTCCGTACCCGACCTGCTTTTGTTACAGGATTAGACTCAATAGTTATAAGAGAATGCTAATATGCAGTCTTCAGTAACTTTGCAATGCCAACGTCGCAATGTTTATTATCCTATGAATATGTATATGTACGTATCTACTAGGCATGGTAATAAATCGTTCAGCTAGCGAGCTTTTAATCCGTATTCATACAACCCTTCAGGAATCTCTTGGAAACATCGCACAGGGGCAGTGGGCTATCGAACGGATGGCTCATTTGTTGGTGAGTCTCACGTGTAGAAAATAATCGTAAATTTGAATAAATAAATTAGATTTTATTCATTGAATATTTGATTGAGGGGTCGTATGTGAAATTGACGTTATAGTGATGTACTTACAGAGGCGCGTGGTGTAGATTTGGTGAATGAATGCGTGAAGATCGACGCATGCCGGCGACGCGGAGGGCGGCGACTCACGGCGCTCGCCGGCCAAGCACTGACGCACGCACGCGCCCGCCCGCCCTAGCCGGCTACAACGCTACGATGCTACGCGTTTAGCTACAACATCCGCAATCACAATATCATAATTTATTAAATGGCTTCTTTTTTTACATAAATTTTAAAAACAAACTGAGTTTCGACGCGGCTGACAAATGATATTTTCAATATTTTTAATGATTTCTAATTTCTTATAATTATAGGTTTTTATTATATGTACGTATATATTATAATACGCCTATCCACTGAGAACAAGAGCTTTTACAGTGAAGTACTTTCTGTGTAGAAGTTGCGTTTGTAATAAGAAATCAAATAGACGTAAAAATATTTTCACAGTTGATATTTCGAATAAAATTGATGTCCCGTAATAGACCCACTGGGTATCAGTACTCATAATAGGACCATCGAGGCGGTGAACTCATAATTTATTACAGAACGGTGTAACAGCGCCCCGGAGGTTGTATCTCGATTCTCGTGGCGACGATTTCACTAATGTTCGGGGGTAGATTTGACAATAAAAGCAAACGTTTATCCACTGCTGACTTTCTGTATTTACTAAAATAATTTTTGCTGAACTATTATGTTTCAAATAGCATTGGATATGGTGATTAATTTATACATGTTGTTAAAGCTCCATTCGACTAGAATCAATAGTTAGGTACATATCTGAAAATAATCTAAAATAACTAATATTTAAATAGTCTAAATAATGTGTATCTATAATTGTCTTTATATCGGTAACACCTAGTACCAATTAAATGTTTAAAATGGCTGCCAAACCTTTAACCTTTTCAGGTATTGCAATTGAAGCGATAGCAATTAAAAAACTGTTCCTATTCCAACGAATTATACTTCGTAAACGCCCGGAAATTTGTTCATACGTATGCACGGTCGGAGGACGGTAGTTTATCTACGGTATGACTTGACATCGGAATGATCAGTAAATATGACATCATCAGCTTACGTCGAGAGAGTCATTTTGCAAATTACCTACGTGATGTTTTTTAGTTTTCTGATTACAACATTGGTACCTGAATCCAACCAAATAATCCAAGAATTTTACATGGTGTTTAATTAGACGTTACGTACAATATTCAAACTTTAGAAAAAATTACACCGTTTTTATGACAAATTCAAATGATTATATAATTAATGTTTTTACGAATAATTTATTTTTTATGAATACCCTCTTAAGGGTTATTTGGAATGGGAAGAGAATACCACAAACTTGGGAACATGGAATAAAAGAGATAGCAGGACAGAATTGTCTTCGTCGCGAGGAATAGAAGCAAGTGGATGAATTTGGAGGATGCCTTCACACAGTCGGAGGTCGAGTACTAGTGTAAAACATAATGACATGGGCTTGGTGCAGTTTAGTGTAGTCTAGTGTGTACTCGAATAAAGACTATTTTTATTGTTATTTATTTTATTTATATCCTCTTAATTGCAGTGTTTGTCGTAAAAAAATAAAAGGATATTTAAGATTAATAGCGCTAAATTATTATTTAGCAATTATTATAGCATTGCAAAACGTGCCGCAGATAAACTAAGCTATAAAAATTTAATTCGAAATTAAATAAACACAGCTACGGAACTCGCTCATCAGATATAGAGTTCGTGTGAAAAAAAATGGTGATTATCCGTACTAGCGTCTGGAAAGTACTAGTAATTCTTATTTGTTACACCTTATTTCATTGATTTACAAAAATAATATATGTACTTTTAAGTTTTTCATAAAGTTTTTCGTATCAAGGGATAACTCATAACTGTGAAACTATAATGATGTTACAGTGTTGTCACTATAACAAAAAACCAAATTGGCACAGATATTGTATCTGTTGTAAGTTGCCACTTGGTTGTCAGCTTCAGACATAAGTTGTCATTGTCATGAATGTCATTATACATTTGTATTTTGATTTTCGTTTATTGTCAAAAAAGTTTACATTTGTGATCACTGGTGAAATGGTGAAATGAAAATAAAAATTTATAGTGAAATTTTTCTTATCGATTAAACTAGTTACTACTTACTAGTATTTTTGATAGTTGTGATCTCAAGTGATAAAATTTTCCTAGTTTTAGTTTATAACGGTAATAAATTTGATCTGAAGAGTTACTTGTTAGAAGAATATCATGACGGTCTGAATTGATTTGAATCACAATGAAAGTTCAATTGATTGAAATTTAGTGAAGTTTATGGATAAGTTACTTATTTGTGCTTGTGGCTCCGCGTAGAGATGGCTGATAGCGGACCCTTTGTAGCAAAGCCGGCTAGGGGTTGGCTTCACCCTGATTCTGTTTTGGCCAGCGATGGTATAACATACGCAGTGCGGGTAAAATTGAAAATGATTACCATCTCTTATATCTTTTCCTACATTTCTGTTGCTATAATAACTACCTTATTTTTGTGCAGTACATAGGGTGTATGGAGGTGTTAACGTCTATGAAGAAATTAGACTTCGAAACTCGCTCTCAAGTAGCCAAGTGCGTATCACATAAATTTGCATTCACCAGTCTTATTTTTATAAAATGTTTACAAATTATTCTGTTTATGTTTCAGAGAATGTATTGCTAGAGTATGTGCAGCTGCAGGATTAAGGTCAGCTGATAAAAAACGTCGCATTAGTCAGGCAGCATCTTGTGCTCTTGCTGCAAAGCCTCGAATGGCTCATTCAGGTTCAAATGTTGCGTTAACCGTATCTTCAAGAGCAATCACATTGGCCGCCCTAGAGGGAGGTGAAACTATTGCCCGACATGATATGCCTCGAGTTTCATTTGCCTCTGGTGGTGATCAAGTTAGTATTAAAATTTCAATCAATTCCTATTCCTTATACAATAAATTAAAAATATTTTTTAAAAGATTTTCCGGACTTGCCAAATTAGAAAACTCAATACTTTAATTTTCCAGGACTCACTAGACTTTGTAGCATATGTGGCTAAATCTGTACCCCCCACTGAGTGGCGTGCTTGTTATGTACTGGAGTGTGGAGGTCGGCTGGCTCAGGATGTCATAGCTACTATAGGACAAGCATTTGAGTTGCGCTTTAAGGAATTTCTTACAAAGCCTACTTCGTAAGTAATGTTTTATACTGAAATGACAACCTCTATGATTATAAAAATTGCTGTTACTGGTTAGTAATAATATAGAATAATTATTTATTTATTATTAAGCAGCCAAAAATATATCCATATTTTGGTTAGTATTTTGTTACTTAGCAGCCTGTTACAGTGGGACTTTACACTTTTACTTATAGTGTATGTTTTAAAATCTTGCTTACTTAATGACTCACACTGACCATTACCTTATATCCTTATATGATTCATATTTCAAAAAACTGGTTAAAACAGAAAGATAAATATTGTGATTGGAAAGAACTTAAAGAGAAATCCATCCTAGTTATAAATAACAAATATCTAACTTGTTCATTAGACTTACAAATATTTTTTTTTAATAATTTATAAATCTATATTATATGTTTATGTCTTATATCAAATGTTTAATTACTATTAATAATTTGATTTATTGCCAAAATAAATTTGTTTTATTTATTTATTTCATTTTGACATATTATGAAACATTCTTCATGATGCAATTTACCAGACATTAATACTTCACTGTCACTATATTTGTTGATTGTACATATAAATACATGTAGTACTATTATCAGGTTGAATATAAATGGTTCGTCTCACGCGACCTCAGCAGAGGTTCCTCTAGAAGATCGTGAGTACTACAATGACATGCCGGACAAAATCCCACCGGAGCCGGCGCCGCCTGCCGCGCCCATCTCTCACCATCGACATCCACCACCGCCGCCATTGGCTTCTCTACCACCTATATCTTCGTGAGTTCACATATCATTATAATACGACATAAAAGTTTATTAAGCAAATCATTTTTTTTTTTTTTTTTTTTTTTATTTTTTTAAAGACAATTCACACCAATTGACCTAGTCCCATGCTAAGCTGGTGAAGCTTGTGTTATGGGTACTAGGCAACGGATATACATACATATTATAGATAGATAGACATATAAATACATATTTAAACACCCAAGACCTAAGCACAACACCAAATGCTCATCACATCGATGTTCGTCTCAGCCGGGGATCGAACCCGGGACCCATGGATTTGCAGTCAGGGGTACTAACTACTAGACCAATCATTCTGATGTACAAACCCCTTGACTATGCTAAAAAGGTCACACTTCAATAAGAACACAACAGAAACTATTTTGATGTAATATTATTTGTTTTTTTTGTATATTTAATCTGGCAATTGTCACCATTTTTAGCATATTTGATAGCTTTCTAGGGGTTATATGTTTGATAATTTATGTTAAACTGATTTTGTGTCTTGTGTCAAAATTTGCACCAATCCTGTAGTTACATTATATAAGTAATAACCAGACCTGATTTGCGCGGACGACGACAATAGCTTGCAAAATACCAAAAGATGGCCTTTTTTAATATTTATTGATATTATCACGCATTTTTCCCTAAGTGGTAGGTAGAGACCATGGATCTCCATTGCTACGGTCCTAACCACCACTTTCATAACATTCACCATGCATGCCCGTCGGTCATGGGTACTATTAACTTGTCCCTTCTCTAGTACTTCCTGGATTTGGTCCAGGTATGTACGACCAGGCCTACCCAACCCTATTTCACCATCCACGGTTGCCTTGTATAGGGTTTTTCAACAAGAACTTTGTTTTTTAAACAAAATAAAACAAAGAATTTAGAGGAAAATGAATAAAAATTTTATTGTATTACAAAGAGAAAAGTTTGGCAATTATGAATGAAAAATGATATCTGGCAAATGTCCATCACGACCACGCTGACAGATGTTGATTCTTTCATCAAAATTTTTAATCACTTTTTGGCAAAATGGAGGGTCTATTTCGTTAATGACATCACGGATTTTGAGTTTTAAGGCTGCAATCGATTCGATTGGCTCCGTATAGACTCTGTCTTTAACATAGCCCCACAAAAAATAATCCAGTGGTGTTAAATCACACGATCTGGCTGGCCACTTAACAGCTGAATTTCGCGAAATTATGCGCTCGAGAAATTTGGTTTGCAATAAATTGATCGTTTCATTGGCTGTGTGACATGTGGCACCGTCCTGTTGAAACCACATTTCAGTGATATCCATGTCATCAATAATAGGCCAAAATTTAGTGGTTAACATCTCGCGATACCGTGATCCATTGACTGTTACCGCATTTCCAGCCTCATCTTCGAAAAAAAACGGCCCAATCACGCCTCCAGACCACATAGTGCACCACACAGTAACACGTTGAGTATGCAAAGCCTTCTCAATAATTGCTTTAGGATTTTCAGAAGCCCAAATGCGACAATTTTGCTTGTTGACGTACCCTGACAAATGAAAATGGGCTTCGTCTTAAAAAATGATTTTTTCAGAAAAACCAGCAGGTTGTTCCTGAATGAACTGAGCGAATCTGCGGCGATTTGAATGGTCGATCAGCTTTAATTCCTGCACCAGTTGAATCTTGTAAGGCTTCAAAGCCAAATCCTTTCGCAAAATTCGCCATGTTGTGCTTTTGGATAACCCCAATTGTTGAGAACGTCGTGAAATTGACAAAACTTTGATCTTCTTCAACACTGTGGCTCACAGCGGCGATGTTTTCTGTTGAACGACCCGGTCGAACACGTGTTGGTGTTGGCACATTTTGTACCGAGCCTGTCGACTCAAATTTCGCGACCAAATTCTTAACAGCGGTCTCAGAAGGACGATTATGCTGGCCGAAAATATCACGAATTTTACGAAATGTAACTTTAACAGAACCACCATTTTTATAGTGGATTTGAATTATTTTAATGCGATTTTCGAGCGAAATTGAATTCATTGTAATAATTGCCAAAGCACCTGCTACGAATACCGCCAAAAACTAAATGTCAAAACTATCACGTTCTCGGTGTTGCCACAATTGAAAAACGAACTTCTTGTTGAAATACCCTTTATATCCTGTTTGTTAACCGCATTGTTAGAAGCATGCAGGTAAAGTTTAAATAAACATAAAGTTTTATTAAACTACTAATGAACTCATTATGTTTGAATATTAATAATTATCTATACATAAGTTAAGAGGAAAATTATGTGAGTATTCATAATACATTAATATTCACTTAATTGATTTATTAACATCAGTTGTGTGGAAGCTGTTTGTGTGATTGATGGTAAGATTTTTTAGCACCATGATATTATACTTTATCAATCCATTTATTACTTTATTTGAAGGAAATAGACGTTTTAAATAATGTGTTTAAAAAATTACTGTTCCTTCAGTAAATTTAGTACTTTTTCGCATTTTCAGCGTACAAGGTTATAAGAATGACCCGAATTTATTATTTCTCTGTCGTTTTAGACTTGAAATATGAAAAATAATGATCCTTCGAGGCAATCATTATTTTAGATACATTATTTGATTTGAATTATTCTTTTTTGTTTAATAGATAAAAGACGTTTCTACATCATACCCATTTTTTGATAACCGAGGAAGTAATCCTTTTTGTGCATTCCCCGCAATTCAATATACGTAACTCAAATCACATCAGGCATCCCGTTATTAGAGAGCCGGGTGAGCAATATCCTCTAAAAAAATCACCTCGTGTGTATCCCGCCTAATGATCAGTGTCGCCTTCGCATTCTACCGGGGCAGTAGCTAGAGCTAAAAATGTAGAATAGTACATTATTCTATTCTCGTGAATAATTATATGCTTTTGATTCCAGTTGTGAGGAAAGTGTCCGTCAGTACGTGAACCAGACGCCCCCACCCCGCACTCCCCCCACCGCATTGCTACCCAACCATCATACAGACATATTTGATATGCGTAAGTATAAGTACATATAAACGTACTATATTATGTGTTTAGACAATGGGACATGCATGCACGCGTGGATTTCGTTTATTTTGAAAAGTAAATTATTTTTTAAAAGTAAAAATTAAAGTAAAAGTAAATTTACATAAAACCATAATTAGTTAAACACCTAAAGCTTCCTAAGGCATTACTTTTAAACGATAAAAATCTGTTCAGAAGTTTTTGATAATATCACGCTCATACAGACAGAATTATATTGATGCTTCGAGTTTTAAAAAAAAACCTGTCAGGCAAAAGATTTGCAACTTAACATACATATAAGGTATAGGTGTATACATCATTACAGGCTGACACAGATTGCGCTTAGTCACTTTAAGTCTTTTCATGGACCACGGACCGAATCTCGCAGCGGAATGAATCTTGAATGAGTCACTGACTCGCTTTTAAATCAAACTAGTGATTTTTTCGACGTAATTGTTTGTGAATCAGTCACAGAAGTTGTGTACGAGCCAAGGCACATTTTTCTCACTCAGGTTTTATTAGTTTTATAAGCGTGGCGATTTCCTAAATAGTCGGAGCTAGGCCCCGAGAGTATAGCCAGACGTAGGCACTCTCTTCAACTGTTGCATTCATTCGTTTCATAGCAATTAACATTTCATTATTTCGCTTATACTCTATTGTTGTACGCGGGTAGTAAATATAGAGTAAAACTAAATATCCTCTATTATTTAAAGCGCCTCGATGACCCAGGAACCGTACATTTTGGTCCTTCGATGCGTATTTAATGTTTCTGGTAGTTTGTTAAAAAATTATGTCAACTTCAAAACCATATTTTTATATTCTTAATCGCAATAACACTAACACTTTGATAGTATGAAACACAAGTGTTATTATAAAATATGGATTTTATTAATAAAAAAAATTGTTATAAATATTGATTTTATATTAACACGTCAGTCACGTGACACTTAGTATCGAATCTTGTATCTTGTGTGAAAATGATTTCGCCTGTCTAATCCTTATACAATCTTAGAGTTTAATGTCGTCGGAGACTGTGTTTGATTGAATTATGTTATATATGTGTGTTGGTAAAATTCATTAATGCTAACACGTAAAAAACGCATGGTCCGTCATGCCATACCATACCATAGACCATGGACTGGTACGCGCCATCTTGCCTAGAGTTCTAGAGAGAGATCTTTCGGCGGGTTCTTTAAATTATAAATGTTTCATTTGAAAATTTTAAAGCTAATACTTAACAGGATTACAAAATACAAAGTTGAATAAGTTATTTAGTCACTAATAAATAATCTGAAATGTTTTTTCAAGTCTTGTCAAATAGCCTATTATTGTAATTTTTCAGAGCCCTTCACAGCAGCCCCTTTGACGTCATCGTCGACATCTCCCGGTACTTCGCCGGCGGGGGCAGAGGCCGAGCCTCTAGGGCCGAGCGCACAGGCTGCTCTACTCGCTAGGGAACCGTGGTTCCATGGTGCTATCTCAAGGAGTGCTGCCGAAAAGGTACCAACTATGTTAAATATTATGTCTAAAAAATTGTATATATTTTATAATTTGTATAAATATACATATTCATTCATAAATCACTGTATTTGTACCCTTTAAACTCATCTGTCTCTTTTCACCATAGCATTAACAAGACTTCGCAGAAAGAGACGAAAGATTAAGTATTTTAGTTTGAGCGCATGTCGAATGTTTTTTTTATATGAATACATACTTATATATATCAAGTATATTAGGGTATATAAAATCATGTCATGGACCGTGTGTGTCCCTCTTTAGTCTATGCCAATGCCTGTCTCTTAAAACACTTAAATCTGATTATATGTTTGCAGTTGGTGGTAGAAGATGGCGAATTCCTAGTGCGAGAGTCGAGCGCGTGCCCCGGTCAGTTTGTCTTAACGGGATCTCGACGCGGACATCACAAACATTTGCTGCTTGTCGACCCTAATGGAGTGGTAAGCGAATTTCCGAACCAATACCACTTAAGTTCAAGAAAATAGCAAGATTTTTTACATTGTGAGTGTTGTGCCTTCATGATTAATAAAAATACATCAATGTTTTAATATCAATCAGTATTGTACCAACCAACACTCATATTAAATAGTCGTGTCTTGAAGAGCCTTGATTCATTACAATACTCAGTACCTTATAAGGACATACGAATACCAAATAAGGTACAGTGTCTACGGGCAGCGGTGTCTTTTAACATTGGGTGAGCCTACTCGTTGGCCACCTTTTGAAAACATTTTGACCTAGCAAGGAGACACGAAATTTCTATAGTCCAGACTCTAGTCTATGGAATATGGCATTCATTTACTTATATTGATTTATTAGGTTAATACCGATATAATATGTATGATATGATATGGCATCAAAATGTATTTCACAATTTTAATAATTTCACTTACGAACTTTCTGGCAATCCTCCTGCCCATTTGCCCTCTGTTATATAAAACTAAACTAAACAAACTGTTATACACACGCGGTTTTGTCCCTTATTTTATTGTTGTAATAATAAATTATTGTGTCAGTTTCTGTATTCACAAAACATTTTTTTTTTTTCATATTTAAAACTATAATAACAGTGTTACATAACATGAAAGATAGGGATGACTTCAAACCCCCACGACGGTTCTCTTTAACAGACAAACGTAAATTAGTGATCGTCTCATATAAGTAATGCTTTTGTGTTTCGCTTTTCTTATCACCAATAGACAAATCTTTCTTTTCTGTATATTTTTTTATTAATTGTCACAGTACCTAACTGGTTCTCGTTGTGCCTAGGGAAGGCTTTAAACCAGCTATTTGGTGATAGATAATAGCGCATCTACTCCGTGTTTATTCGTTTGTTTGTTAAATATACTATGTAATAGTTCCTAAGATGAGAGCAAACAAATCAGCTTTATATTAAAATGATATTTGAATTTATTACAGGTTCGAACGAAGGACCGAGTTTTCGAGAGCGTGCCTCACCTCATCAAATACCACTGTACCAACGAGCTGCCGATTGTGTCTGCTGACTCTGCACTTTTGCTTCGGAAACCTGTTATGAGATCCTGATTGCCGGACACGCATTACGGACACACGTATTGAAACGGACAATTGTTAAGTGTTAAAACTGGACTGTTAACTGCAAGATTTTAACCTATATATGTTAGAAGTAAAGAAAATGTTTTGAAGAAAAGTTGAGGGTAGTTGAGAATATGTTGACTTTGAGAGGGTAGTTTAAAATCGAATATCTAAAGAGTTGTAAAATGTCTTAGCTTAAATAATTAAATTTTCCATCACATTTGAAAATCACGATTCATCGACAATTTTAAGTCAAATACAAGTTTTGACAGCTCCCGATACTGCTTTAATCTCGATTGATGTTTGAATACTGGCCTAGTGCCAAGTAATACTTGATATTTAAATTAGGACCCAAAGTCCTATTAACTACATGTACTATAAAAGTACAATTTTTGTTTCCATGGTTACAAATTTCAAAGGAATATATGCACCCGGTTACCATGGCGACAATTACTATTAGTCCAATTAAAAAGCTGTAACAGTTTACCAACTAGTTTGTGTAATCTTAAAAAACGATTCATAGATTTTTTTCAATACTAAGCCTAAACGATTCGTAATTACTAACAATCGTATTGTTAGTAATTACGAATCGTTTAGGCTACATTTAAATAAAACTGTGGAGGAAGGAGAATGTTGTTCTTCTGGCCTTAAGTCCTTAAGGGAGGACCGACCAGTGTGACTGACTGGTAGGGATGTGACATTCTGCATAAAAAAATCGATTTTTTATTAATCGATTATTTTTTTAGCATGAATAATCGAATTTTTCCTAATTTTTGAATTAATTTCAAAATAAACACCCTAAATATTTAATTTTTCATGGTTTTTTAAATTAAAAATAAACAATAGAAATTATAAACACAAATTAACGTTTAAGAATAATCAAAATCGAAATTAACTTCATCTCGTTTTGATAAATGCTGAGTGTATTCCTTTTCAGTAGCACATTGCAGTATTTTTGTTGTCTTTTTAATTGTATGTAGTCTTGTGCTGCTGAATAAAATAATCGATTATTAATCGATTATTTTAAATATAAAAATCGCATAAACAAATCGATTATTTTTTCACATCCCTAGTGACTGGTCAGAAGGCCTCAGTGGCTACGGTCCAGACGTTGTGTATAGCTTTAGAGGTCGGAATAACTTCGTAATCGCGTTTCAGGGTATGATGTCATCAGCGCAGTGATTGTTGTCGTATATTGTCTGATGGATTTACACACGAATTATTATCGCGTTTAAATGTGTATTTCCTAACAATATATTTAAATATTTGTATAATATAAAATGCATTTATTCTTGTATCTCGTGATATATTAACAATTTTTTCTTTATCTTTTGCAAAGGGCCTATAATTAGTTTTAAGCTTATAGACATGTTTTTATATGCACTATATAATATTCTTATCGAATTTTGTCTTCCAATTTGCAATGCATTCATTACTACATATATTATTAATTTAAGTTTTCATTCAGTGATTAAAATTTAACTTGCTATATCATTATTTACAAGTTACTCCTTACTAAAATACTAAATTATCTAATTTGTAAAAAAATATTTAATACACAAATTGGTAATTCATATGTTTATCTGTGATCTTTATATCATTATATGATCACAATTTAACGAAGTTTACATCACCAAGGAGTTTCTATTGTATTGTTAATGTATTGTGATCTGTGACAACTTTGCGCGTTTGTATGGATCATCCATGGTCCTTTTAATAAAAGTTTCAATCTCAATTTATAAGATATTGTATGAAAGTTAATAAAACATAAGTATTTAACAACAATGCAAGAATGGCATAAAGTACTATTTCAAAATTCTTAGGTTAATAAAATGTGCAATCGCAATGCCAAACAAGAGAATTTCCATGAAAATCATATTTTTCTAAAACTATATTTTGATAAGATCTGCTTTTTATTTAGATTCATTCCATGCTCTCTTAGATTAAGAATGTATTTTATCATTAAATGCACAATATTTACCATTTAATCAATTTAGTTAGTTGTAACTATAGGTGCTATGACAGCTTACTTAAACGATATTATGTAAAAGTATAAATATATGAATTTATTGTAATTATTGACTATTTGAATTCAGCTCCCTCTTTGTGTTTAAGAGATGATAAATTATGAAGTTACTAGAATACGCCTAATAAGTGAAAATAAAAAAGAATATATTTTAAGAAATCCAAAGATATAATTGTTTTATATTATTCGCTTCCATCAGTAAACATTGAACTCTGTTACCTAAATATTATAAGCACGCATAGTGAATTGAAAAGTTCTTTAGACACGTATTCTAAATTGACGAAACTGAAACCCACTGTCAAAGACGTTGACACATTTGACAGTGACGTGATATATGAATTGGAATACGGGTCTAATGTTAATGGTTACTCCATGTTAGACACTGTTAGTTTTGGATTATAAATATTATCAATTGAATTTACAATAAAGACAACTGTATAGATATATCGCTTTTATTTTTATCTATCACTAGCTACCCCCGCGTACTTCGTTTCTCCTTAATGTGATTTTACTTACCTCTTTAGTACATACCAACATGGATCATTTTGATCCAGAATGGTCGGTTTTCCGGAATAAAAACTTTTAAGGTGTTCTGTGAATTTTTCTCTATACAATCCTCAGAGTTCAATAATTAACAAATAAAAAATAGGGGTTCATCGTAGAGGGGTGAAAATTAAGTATGATGTTGTTTCATTTTTTTATTTTATAAATAGCTTCACGCAGAGCGTATTGCCACAAAGATGATGTATCATAAAAAAATAAAAACAAAAATCTTTGTCTAAGTCAGTACCCCAATCTCAGACTTACTGAATATGCATAAACAATTCATAAGAATCGATCGAGCCGTTTAGGAGGAGTATGGGAACGAACATTGTGACAAATAATTATTATTATTAAGCCTAAAGAACCTTTGAAATCGATTTAATAGTTTATTCACTATAAATAATAAACATTACGCTTTTATGCGTCTAATTTAGAAAATTTTAATCAGTTTCACTCAAAATTTGTTCATATTTTTGGGGTATTTAAAAATTATTGTCCAAATTTTATTATTACATAAATGAGTTAATAGAAAATAAAATATTTTTTCCATATTACACGTTTAATAAAAATTTAATATTACAGTATAAACAGTAAGGTCATACATGGCAGTGATGTTACAATAATCTATAAATAACGGTATTCGCTGTACAGACCATTCCTTGCACTTTGGTGCCACACGATTTATTATAAAACATTAAATAACTAAAAAGACATTACAGCTACATCCAGTTACTAATGTTTTATAATAAGCATCAGACCTTTTCGCTACTCGACACGTGAAGTACAACCGTCACATCTCACTAACATAGATAAAACTTCGAAAGAAATAACGAACGAATCCGTGTCGAGTGCGAAACGAATTTGGTATAAGATGCGAGAATTCATTTGCAATCAGCTCTACGGCGAAATATATTTCTCGGATCAGATAAACGCTTAGCATTTACTTCATCTGTATTAAAAGATCTTATACCAAAACTCGTCCATTTCCTAATTTGCCTAACACCGAGCCAAATACAATTAAGACTAATCCTTTACATTCCAATCCAAATTTTACTATAAACCGATCTACACGACGGTAGCAAGGGCTGGTGAACACACAGCATTTTAAATGCGTAACACTTGAATAAAATTTAGCATGCAACCGCCCCACGCCTCGAGATACCGTATGCGTATCTGCCGAGAGTCGGTCCGACCTCGCTCAGAGGCGCGGACCGACTTTCCGTCCCTTCACTTCGTGTCCGCACTGGAGACGGTCAAATCCGAACTAATAGAATTGCTAAGTGCGACATTCCCGAATTTCGCGAGTATAAACATTCTTTGGGACTCGACAGCACATTTCACCAGACCCTCCTAAAACGCAGAGCCTCCGTGCGTCGCTCTCGCTAGTATTCTCTACGCGGCCTACTCTACTCGAGTGAAATAAAATGTTTAAAATAAATAATATGCTTCTATACATAAAATACACTTACGTGGTGAACACCTGAGCACATGAGACCAATGCGGGCGGAGCTCCGAGCGCGGAAGCGACCCTTTCCCCTCTTTCGAAGCCGTGATACTTATACGATACCGTTGAATTGACTTTTTTATAAATATCTCGCCCAATCACAAAAGTCATCGAGGAGCGTGTAAAGTGTAAATCTATCTAGTCTAGGTACAAAATTACTTCGTCACCAAAATATCGATTTCGAACAATTTCTATAACCTCGCGTCGCGTATTAAAAATAGATCGCGCTACTCGTACTTAGCTTATCTTAAATTGGTCGATTTCCGTTTACGTATCGACGGGGGATTCAACTAGCGTGTTTCTAATCGGAAACCGAAAACCGTCGGCCTTAGAAAAATCCAAAACTAAAAATAGGGATCCGTAGTGACATCGTACACTCTCACACAGAATAAATACAGGTACGTCGACGTTCAGCCAGCCGAAGGGCGGGACGCTCAGTCGGGCGTCGCCGGCAAGGCGGGCAGGGCGGGTGGCGCCGCGTGCGAGTTGGGCGGCGGAGGACGATGCAGCGTGAAAGCGTCGTACACCTGCAGCAGCTCCTCCATGTGATGCTCCTCGAGGCACAGGAAACCCTGCAGCGCGGGACTAGCCCGGCGCGCGCAGGGCAGGCAGTGCACCACGTGCCTCTTTTCGTGCTCGCGCACGAGCAGCGCGTGCCAGACCTCGCGTTCGCAGGCGCCGCAGTAGTGCGACGCTTCGCCCCTCGCCCGCCCGTGAAAACGCACGGGCACGGCGCGCGCTCGGACGGCGCCCAGAGTGCCGGCCGCCGCCCGGAGCGTCTGCATGAGGCAGGTGCGCATCGCGCGGTGGAGGCGCGGGTCGGACACGCGGATGTTGCGCGCCAGGTTCCACGTCAGGTGCACCATGGGGACGATCGACTTGAAGCTCTGCACCTTGTTCCACTCGTAGCGCTCGAGCGCCAGCGCGTACTGACGCGCCGTCAGAGGGCCGACGTTCCAGGCGATGTTGTTGCACCAGCCGGTGGCCTGCACCCAGTGCACGCAGCCCGCGTTCACCCACACGAGGTCGCCGGGCCTCTGCGTGAAGCGGTACACGGGGACGCCGTGCGCGCGCAGCTCCTCGGGGTCCGGCCACCACGAGCCGTGCAGGTACGACAGCCCGTGGCGGTCGCACAGCTCCTTGACGCCGCCCCAGTACGCGTCGGGCACGCCGAACCACTCGCAGTCGCCGGGCCCGATGTTGATGTTGATGGAGCAGAAGTTGTTGTTCTCCTGGTGGCCGGGCGTGCGCGAGCCGGGCACCTTCATGTACAGCTGCACCGTGTTCATGCCGAGGATCACGTGACCGACGTGCGACAGCATGTTGGCGGCCGAGGTGACGCGCGCGAAAGCCGGCAGCTTCTGCAGCTCGGCCAGCTGGGGCCGCCACTTGCGCTCGTCGGAGAGGTCGACGTTGGTCCCGAACCGGAGCATGCGCGCCCCGCGGCGCCTCTTCACGGGTCCCGACTCGCGGCCGTCGGAGTCCGAAAGGGCGCCGGCGGCGAGGGCCCCGCCACCCCGTTCGCGCTCCTCCCGCAGCGAGTCTTGGAAGGAGCCGGCCTGGTACTGCGCATATTTCCTCACGGTGGTGTGTGAACGGTGCGAGGCGCAAGCCCACACGCGCCGCCTTCCGCTGGGATCCCAGTTTTCGTCGGCGGACTGCATCAGCTGAGTTCGGACCTCCACTGCGTGGTCGGGCCACGCCTCGACCAGCGTCTTGGTCGAGAAGAGGCCGAGGTCGAGCTTCAAGGCGGCCGTGAGACCGCGCACCACGGCTATCGGGTGCTTCAAGCAGAAGTCTTGCAGCTGCGGCGAGAAGGCGTCTCTCTTCGACTCCACGTAGACGAAAGGAGCGGGCGGCGCCAGTTGCTCGGGGCTGAGACGCGGAGGGGGCACGGGGGGAGGCTCCGGGGGGGCGCAGCCGTCGCCCAGCACGGACCATGAAGACGCAGGTCCCGCATTATCCCTGAAACATTGAAAGTTATATTTAGATAGATACTCCACACATACAGAAGAACACCTACCCGTTTTAGAAATCCTTTGTAAACTTTGACACAGGAAAAAGGTTGTACACTTGAATATCTATCTAATAAATACTTTTCAATTACTTATACGTCTAGTACGAAAAAACACTCACTTGCAAGCGTCAAGTATCTGCTTGGAAGTCATATTCATGTTAAAACTGAGTGGCTTAAGGGGGTCAGTCTTTAGCGGCTCCAACTTCACGACGGCCTGCCGTCCACCCAGAACTGCCTCGCCGGTTACGCCTTCTGCTGAAACAAACGCATTGTTACTCAAACGACTCCATTACAAAAAGCTGACTTTTTATAGTTTCCTGCCATAAATCCCCAGCCAGGCTTTCGAAATCGAAGATAGAAACGTACGAAAAAGTCATATCTCGAGTCATGTTCTATTAATACGTGTCGACTAAGCGTAAGTATACGAACTAATTAACTTTTGACTTAGGATTTTTTCATAATACTAAAATATTATGTACAAATTCTAAATCACAATCTACCTATCAACTCGCTACCACATTGCAATAACCAGTGTTAAACTATGACACATGTGTATTATTCATACCCCAATAGAACTTTAAATCGAACAATAAGTAGAACAATTAATCTTGCCGTTGCAATTAAATCGGCGGAAACCAAACAAAGGTTTTAATCTCAACACCGCATCGCTACGAGTTGTTTCTGTGCATACAAGTGTGCCACGACAGGCCGAATCACCTGCACAATGAAACTGCATTTAATAACAATACTTATTAAATACTCCTTAGTGACATTATGATGTTACACAAATATACAATAGAAAATAGTGTTATAGTAAATCCTAACATATTATATATAAGTCTTTCTAACTGTATACACAATAATAACCAAACGGTTTCCAGCAATTCCTTAAAAAGGCTTACGCATTTTAATTTATTTAACTGAAATATAATGATTATTGCTAAGTGATTACAAAAAATCTTATCAAAATACACGAAATTCACGCGGGCGGAAGCTCTTTTAAAATAAATTTTACACAATAGTTAACTTGGCAAAAGAAATCACAAGTTTTGCTGTAAGTACGCACGTTTTACTAAAATGTTGCTCACATTGACGAAAGCGAATTACGCAAAATATTTAAAAATAACAATATCCCGATGCCTATAAATAAATGGAAAATATATTTCGCAAATGCAAAACATTCTTTAATGCTATATTTGACATTGAACTTGTCACAATAAAAAAATGTTAACGTGGCATATAGGTATATTAAAAAGAAAACACTTGTGTGTCTATGAAATGAATATAATAGTAGATATTTACTAAATATAAAAACTACTACATTAAATATTTAATAAACTAATATTTAAATAAAAAAATTTAAAAAGCTTAGACGTAATAGTGACGCATCGGTAAGAGTGACAAAATCTATTGCCTATTAAATGACCCCGACCCTAATTTATACTATTAAAATACAGGAATGCGTCTCATTCCACGAAAATGTTAAAATAGCTTCAACAAGGAAGCAGTTCAATTAATATATGCACAGATGTATCGATACATAGATAAGCCTCTGAAAATGGTTCGTACCTCGTATGGGCACGTAATGAGGTCACGCTGACAAATAACACATATCGCATGGAATGTGGCAGTAACGGTGTGGAATTGTTAACACTTGTAACCTTAACATACCTTTTTACGACTTGATACGTTTTAATAACAGTAGTTTTCGTTACATAAAATTATACGCAAGAGGTTTTGGGACTTAAGAAGTATGCTAAAAATGCAGCAACAAAGATTTTCTTAAGTACTTTTTTTGTTTGTTTTTACAACAAACTTCCAAGCGAAATTAGAGAATTATCACTAAATAAACTCAAAGTCCTCGTGAAACGAAAATTAATCAATAAAGATTTTCATAAACTTGAGGAATACTTAAATGATCCTAATCCTTGGGATTGATTTGCTCCAGTTTAAACAATTTGTATGACAATACTTGGCGATTAAAAAGTTTCTTGCCAGTTCTTCCTCCCGCTCTACGCCCTTGACTTGCGAACTGGTAGTAAATGTAAATTTACAATTAATTTAACTTCTTTCTGACAATCAATTAATTTAACTTCTTTCTGACAATTCATAAGTGTACTTGTTTACCTACATGAATAAAGATTTTTTGAGTATTATATGATAGCGGGGCAAACGAGCCTACAGACAAAAAAGATATACCCATGTTAGGGTGCGTTGACGGTCTTTTAGTAATTCCAAATTAGAGTCTTTTGTATGTAAGCACTTGTAACTTTAATAACCACATTCACAGTCGATATATTTTTACGCTTCGATAAGTTGTAATAACAATACTTTTCTTTACATAAAATCATACGAAAGAGGTGTTGAAACTTAGTTTTACTCTTCCTGGAGTGGTTTGTGAGTTTGAAGAAAAGACAATTAAATTGTATTAAATAGTTTACTATGCTAAAGTATGGAACAATTACGATATTGTGTAAGTCTACGTTTTAGAATTATTAATTTACAAGCATTGATTCTCATTGCTTTATTATTAAAATAATTCAAACAAATTAAACAACACTTTCGACACCACAAATTCATGTTGTACCTAGTAAATGCGGTCAAGTCTAACCATTTCATACAAATGCTTATCGCAAACGTATATTTAACGACAAAACTTTGTCGATTTTATATTTAAAGATTTTATGGACTAAATTAGTTATAGAATAATCGCGATATTGTATTTCAGAGTATTTTTTCCGTTGCTCTTTTGTATGTTATATTTTACTATAGAACAATTTGTGTATGTAGTCAACAAGTTGAACAGCAAATTATACGTTTATGAGTAGTGACACCGTATCGTACCAGGACCGTGTTGGACAAAGATCTGATTGACACGCGTATTGTTTCCGATAAATGCTTTGGGAAGACACATTCCAGTATAGTTGTATTATGCTCGTGTCACCTTAAAGGCTCAATTATTCACTAATTACTGGTCGCCATTCTCGCCTTTAATATGTAGGAAATTCTTATTATCTCTGCCTAAATAAATTTAAGAAATTTGTTAAAGAAAAGCTGTGTAAAAAGGCTTACTATAAAGTTAACGATTATATAGTTGAGAAAAGGGCCTGGGACTAGTGCTATACAGGCTACTTCTAATTAATTTGCGATATTTGTTTTAAAATAAGTGTTGTTTGACATAGTCATTTTGTATGATGATTTGCTATTTTAAAAGAGTACCAAGAGTTTATTACACCGTCTTTTTCTCTCAGCCTACACTCTCTGTCTTCTTTATCGTAAGTAGGGATACCTGTATCTTATATTCCATAATAAACATATTTTTTTTATTTACACAATATTAGGCATATTACTTAGATTCATTAAACTTCGTGAAGGAAGCTAATAATTAGCTCAGGGTTCGTTGAAGCAATGGCGCGTGAATGAACGTGTTTCATTTTGACCGCGATCAAAAGTGGAATGTGGCTAATGATGGTTCCAATCGAAATGTTAAGACGATACGAGAAAGCTAACGAAAAGTGAGTCAAATATATGCATGTCTATAACTGCCCTATAATTAATTTTAAAAATACCTTCGATTAAAAGAAAAAATGATTAGATTTAGTTTTTCATTTAATGCTTTCAAATGTTATTATAGGAAATTTATTCAGTAAAATAAATGAATAAAACATAGAAATATTTGCTAAACTTTTCTAGTAATTTTATTAATTGAATGAAAACCCAGAAAAGGAATTTCAAATCAACAAACAAACAATCAACGAACAAATCTTATTACTAAAATCACTCGTCTCTTTCTCTCAAATTGCGTTGACCCTTCGATAAAATGAGACAAAAATAAATAAAATCAGTGGCGCTGCAACCTGTTTAGGTCTTGGCCTCAGATTTCTGAATCTGTTTCATGATCATTTTTTTAAAATCTAATAAGCAAGTAGGTGATCAGCCTCCAGTGCCTGACACACGCCGTCGACTTTTTGGGTCTAAGACATGTCGGTTTCCTCACGATCTTTTCCTTCACCGTTCGAGCTAATGTTAAATGCGCACATAGAATGAAAGTCCATTGGTGCACAGCCAGTAATCGAACCTACGACCTCAGGTATGAGAGCTGACTTAAAATGACTTACTGATAGTCTCCTTCTTGACATCTGGCTGTGCGTCCGCAAACTTCTTCAACAAATCTTCGGCCAGCGACTCCGCGTTGTCGCTGCTACCGCTCGTTTCACTTTTCGCAACCTGAAACGTAGTGATTGTTATCAAATTGTCAAAAACTCACATCTTAAGCCTAAAACCTGCCGCCATTTTGGATTAGGGGAAAGGGAAGGGATGTTACAAACCGTCCGCGTCCTCGCCGCTTGCGATAACCGGTACTGAGATAATAACTGTTGCATCATGGCCTGAAACAAAACATTAAAGTTTCATTAAAATACTGACCGCAAAAAAACCTAATCGAGAGCTACTTACAGCTATTTTAGATGAGTGATAAGAGATTTCAATGTTTAAGAAGTTTTATTTCACCGTAAACACAATCAAAGTACTTGTTGGTGCGGAGACAGATTATGCGAGTTCCTCTGCAGGTGTTGTAGCGTTTGCAGCTGGTGCGGCGTGAGTGGCGGCGCCTCTTCAACTGCGCTACTGCTTCCGCTGCTGCTACGCTTTCCAGGGTAGGGGGGTGGAGCGGATTTGGGCGCGCGAGATGACATTTCAGCCGATATTGGAAGATTCCACGCTTCCTCTATAGATGGCAGGGGACGGCGTCTGGAATATCACATTAATTAACTAATATAAATATATAAAGTTGTTAAAAATCGATTTATAAACTCATCATCTGGCTGTTCATAAATACCATTTCAAATAAGACCTATTCAATTGCACGTGCCTTTGTACCAAATACAAATAATTTAAATTAACTCTTGACGTAAGTCCAAGGTTATATTTAGTAGATTTTTTATATTATACGCTTATCAACGGACAATTTGCATACCACTAATTAACAAAAGCGGTTCGCTTTTTGTTTTAGAGAACTCGCTTGGGCGACAATTAACATTCGTTAACTTCACATATGAAGATAAATAAAGCCTCGATAAAGATTTATAATTATAATTCACGGCTTCGATATCCACACATTGTGTTTGGTAGATGTTTCTTACTTAATTTGGTATACTGGTCATTTTAGTAGGTACCTCTGCCTAAAATATGTATGTAAGGAAAACATATTTTCCTATACAAACTCTTTTTATAATTTATTTTTCTTCTTTGCCGTCTGATCGACGATGTTTAATTTGTCACTTGACATAATAGATTTAATTTTTTCATTACATTATTTTATTTTATAAAAAACCTAGAATATAGGCTTTATATGTTGTTTCTTTTATATTCACAGGTGAGTGAATAATTTGTAAATATATTTTTTTTTTTATTAAATGTAAATTAATAGATATTTCTTTTGTAAATAAATCTTTTATATTCACAGAGAAACGCAGTTGCGCCTTATTTATTCCCAGTACTCGTATAAGCGATTGATACCATTATATGTGTACGAGCCAAGCCAACATTTTATATATAATTTGTTTGGGTCTAGGACTGCTGGTTGTTAACATATAAAATGAATCAAAAAAGTTTATATTTCACGATAAAATATTTTCTAGATTACCCCGGGTCCTAAGACTAAGATTGATTTATGGACCTCACATCTTAATACCCTATTCGATATGCAAACAAAAATTAGTATGATTAAGGGTATTTTTGGTTTCTAAACAAATTTAAATATTATAAATGCATCAACAAAACTTTTCTTTAGTACTTGCAACCTCTCGAAGTGATAGATTTAGCAGTTGTTTCAAGGATAACGTCGGAAGCAAACAAGGCACAGGCTAAAAAAACCCAATAAAACAAATGACGATTGTTATCAATTATTAACTACTAATGACATCAAATCAAAGTCAAATTTTAAGCTGAAAAAATGACATAGCTTATTGTTTACGTAGGAAGCCTCATATGAAATGGGTCAGTTATAGTTTCAGGCTTAGCGAAATATGTTACGTGGTAATTATGCGGCCATTGCTACCCCTGCGCTGATTAGCTGATGTTTGTTTAGCAAAGAATTCTTACATGCGCATAGTTATAACATTACTCAATAACCCAGTCGGAGATTCGTGACTAAAATAAAAATATATTGAGGTATTTCAGTGCTTATAAACAGTAAAAAAATGTATTTAAGAACTGGCAGTAAATGTAAATTTAGAAGCATATTTTTTTCTTACTGACATTTATTAAGTTACCTACACGAATAAATTATATTTTTACTATAATAATAAATAACTGGCATAAAAATAATATAACTGGCAGTAAATGTAAATTTAGAAGCATATTTTTTTCTTACTGACATTCATTAAGTTACCTACACGATTAAATTATATTTTTACTATAAAAATAAACAATTAAAAAAGGTACTGACTTGCCAGTGACAGAAGGCATAGGCGCGTGCGCGAGGTGAGCCCTTAATGCGGCAAGACGATGTCTTAGTGCAGCACTGGAGGCTGTTGCGGCCGTCCCACCATTAGTATAGCAGGCGAAGGCATCACGTGGCATTTGACAGCTTTCGTACAAACTCCCAAGGTTCGTCCAAGCAGCTGAGTGCCCTTTATCCAGTTGTACGGCGCAAATATAAGCTTGAAGCGCGTCCATAGGCTGGTTCTGTTGCTGGTATAGCACCCTATGGATGTCAGAGTTATTTAAATTATTAAATAAATACTTTTGTATGGCCACGAATGATGAATATTCATATTTATTCCCGGAGTTTTACAATCCCAAAAGTTTCGTGTAAACTCACAAACTTAGATATAATATTACTGCCTATGTATAAACTTTCCTCACTCATTATGTATGGGAATTGCCCATATTGAATAATAAATTCCGCAATAAGAAATTACCCAGAGTCAAAGTGAAGGAAAATTATTTCTTATAATTTAAAGTTACAAAGACGAACGGATACAAGCAATGTGATTGAAATTTTTATTACAATACATCATTCAAAAAACGTTCAGCAACACGGTCATAAATTCTAAGCAAATATATTCATTAGCACATCTATAAGCAACACACGATACGCGATTTATTCCAAAAGCATCAATAACTGTTGATATCCTTCGTAAACGTCCGTTTTCCTATCTTGACACATCCGCTCTTAATTGTATTAAAACATAAAAATTAACTCGTGGGAAATAGAACTCATTATTATTCACATATGTTAGAAACGTACCTTTCCTGTGTTAGAAAGCATCGCCAATTTTAGCACGTGTTTGAGCAGCATATTTATATCTAAGCACGAAGACGAAAAAGAAGGTAGTCCTACACTCTTATTCGCTGTACATTCTTAAGGATAAATCTCTTAACTATCAAGCCAAAGGCACAATGTCCAAGAAAGAACTGTTTGGGAGACGCAAGACCACCTAGTAGCAATAGTGAAACCGATGTTTCTGTATCCAACCCATACCCCGACACACATATCAAGTTAGAACACATATAAATAATGACAATTAAATAAAATATAGAATGTACTAACCCAATGGAGCACCACGTGTCCGCGTTGCCTTCAGACTTTTCAACAGAGTTGCGGTAGGCGATGAATGCATCGTGAACTTTCCCTTGGGCAGCAAAACATCGCCCAAGAAGGTAAAGTCCAGCACCAGAATCGGGTTCCGCTACAACAGCTCGCTGAAGGCACCACACTGCCGCACGGCCTCTTGCTGCAGCCTCTTCCAATGACGCGCACCGGTGATACAACCACCCTGCATGAAGGTTAAATAATGAATTCTTTCTTCGAGGCGCAAGTTCCTTGACTAACAAGCTCTAAGACGAAAGAATTGATAATTATTTGAATATATATCTTCATCAGTTACACGGACATCACAAATTCAATAATCATAATTTTAAAAGACTTTCTTAGTATGTCGATACAGTATAATACTATACAGCCTACCCAAAACAACCCTTTTTTTCGAAAAAAAAAAACATACATTTTTATTCGACATGTCATCTTTTGTGATTGACATTGTTATTTATAATCCAAGTGTAAATGACAAAATAGCATTTAACTTCTTTGTCAAATGCTATTTTAAAGTAAATTGCATATTCTGCAATGATCCAACAATTACAAGTAGAACTTGTACACAATCCATTGTTCTCAACTTGTACACGTTAAGGGCCAGTTTTTTGATCCGTAGTAAAAAATGGTTTTACCATTTGTTACATTAACTATTGTTAAATGAATAACCATTGGTAAAATCGTAAATGCGTTTTTCAATGCCTTTTTTAACTATAGTTAAACTTAACAATTTGTCAATTTGTTGCCAGTGCAATGAGCAATGACATCCCAAAAAATGTGGTTCTTTTTTGTGGGGAACATTTATTTTGAATGACAACACTAGACATATTGAGTGAATGAAATCCATTTTTGCCATCTTCATTCGTTATTTGCGCTTTGAAGAGTTTGAAGTGTCAAATTAATCTAAATAACACGATATAAATAAAGTTGTTTTTCTGTGTTTTAATACGGTTTACACTTTTAACGATACTTAAATATATAAATAACGATGTCCGCAAACAGCCAACGGTCAAATAAGTAAGTACAAACATATTTTCGTGTTATTTATTCCGGTTTATCTTGTGTTTCGTAATAGAAAGTAATACATTTATGCTTTGTTAAAGGGACCATACTGCTAACTTCGCCAAAAAAGAAACTGCCAAACTGGTGATGCTTCTCAAGGATTACACAGTCGTAACCTGCAAACAACTGATCACTGCAGCAATCTACAAAAAGATGCAGCTTGGAAATCTCTGTGACGTTTTCAACTCAGATGGGTCTAGACACCGAAGTGTTAAATTTAATATACATCTAATGAAGGTGTAGGCACATTTTTATATTTATTCTTGTATAGCTGTGTCCTACAACAAAAGGAAAAAATCTTTTAACCCTTTGGAAACAAGGAAGCGGATTATGATCCACACGGATAAAAAAATTGAGTTTTTGAAACAAAGACAAATAAGAGAGGATGATTTGTTCAATTATGCTAAGGAAGAGCATCAAAAACATTTGCTGCACCAATGAGAGGCCCACCAAAAATCCATACTGCATAAAGAGGAGGTGCACCAAAAAGTGATGCAGCAGATGGAAGAAAGGCACAATAAATATATGTAGCAGCAAAAAGAGTTGCATCAAATTGAGGTGAAATGCAAGAAGAAACAATTAGAAAATATTTAATTGCTACTTTAGGGTTTCATGTAAATTTTGTAATGTTTTTTTAATAAAAATGGTTTGTATTTAAGTTATAATTAAACAGTTTATTAATCAAGTCAAATGTTTTATTTATAAATTCTTGTAATAAAGTAAAAAGTAGATGCTAACTCACAAATGTAATAAAAGCCCTAAAGAATATCATGGGTCCCTAACTAATGTGTAGCTGTAGTTTTTAGTATAAGTACATACTTGTATGTACTTATAATAATTATAAGTTAATATTATTAGTAATATATAAATAATATTAACTCTAATTCATTATGTATTTTATTGTCTATAATATTAACTTATAATAATTATAAGTTAATATTATAGGCAATAAAACACATAATGAATTAGTAATATACTTAATTATATACTGCTGCGGTTCTGTAGCTAGTAATGAAGCAAAATAGGTTTGTATGAGCTGCTGTCTATATATACTCTTGTTCTTGTATTTTATTTAATTATAAGTTAATATTATAGGCAATAAAACACATAATGAATTAGTAATATACTTAATTATATACTGCTGCGGTTCTGTAGCTAGTAATGAAGCAAAATAGGTTTGTATGAGCTGCTGTCTATATATACTCTTGTTCTTGTATTTTATTTAATTATAAGTTAATATTATAGGCAATAAAACACATAATGAATTAGTAATATACTTAATTATATACTGCTGCGGTTCTGTAGTTAGTAATGAAGCAAAATAGGTTGGTATGAGCTGCTGTCTATATATACTCTTGTTCATTGGCAGTTTAAGATCATTCCCAATTTCAGTAACAATCCAGAGCACTGTTCCCTTCGATAGGGGGTAACAGTGACAAAAATCTACATCATCCCAGGTTTCTAATGGCGGATGACATTGCCTAAATATTTTTGGTCACTCATTAACACATTCTCATATAATATTATCGTCTTCATCGTCTCATTAATTAAAGTATCTCAATATGTTTAAATTCATCATTAGATAGTAATAAACGTATTTATCATAGTTTGATTTCTGTGACAAACAGCTGTTACTATATAAATTACCAGCGGCCATCTTTTTAACCCTCCGATACTGAGTAGTTAACTTTTTTGACTAATGGTTAGATATTTTACCATTGGATGCTCTTACCACGGATCAAAAAACGCATTTTGCTGATATTTAACTAATAGTAACGATTTTTTACCAATAGTTGAGTTAACTACGGATCAAAAAACCGGCCCTAAGGCATGACTGACGCGTCCCAGAAGCCTGTACGAGGTTAATGTTTGTTTACAGAACTTTATTATCAATGTTAGCACATTTCTTTCATTTCAACGCTCGATCCGTTCGTGTAGCATTAACTACGTTCCCACGCGATCATTCTTGCAATACATTCTTTAGTCATAATAGGTACTGTATTGCGGATTACGACCTAAGGTTTGCCACATCCGTGTCAAATGTGTAAAAGTAACTCAAAAGACTCACCTAATTGTCGACAGACGTCCGCTTTCAGACTAGTCGTAAGGTGTGGCTCTTTCAGGAGTCGTTGGTAGGCGTCCCTCGCCGCCTTCTTGAGCCCTCTGGCCTCCAGCAAATGTGCAGCGTGGAAGCTCATTTCCAACCTGGTGAATGTGGCGTCCTGGTGTGGGGCTAGCTTGGCTCTTCGGAAGTGTATGGCAGCGGCGCCCCAGTGCCTCCGCGCCTTGAACATGAGGGCCAGCCGAAGGTGCGCGTCCGCCGCTCGCGTAAACCCCGGCGACACGTACAACGCCATTTGAAGCGCCTTCGTGGCCCTAGTGTACAAAACCCACCACCCTTGTAAGCATGCCACATCAAACGACTACAACCTATTCAATGAGTCATTTATAATCTTACTTATTTCTTAAAACAGACGTAAATATAAAGTCAAATATTCATTCATGAAAGACTACCATAATATAGTTTAAGGACGTAAAGATAAATGGCCGTTGACCTGTAAAACCTAGGTCAAGGTTACGTTCGAATGAACAAATAAAAAGCGCAAGAATAATAAACATGTTTACGCGCAGTTTTGATAGTATTACCGATGCTATCACACACAATGATTTTTAATCTTTTGACAACTCTAAATTTAGCAAGATAATAATTGCGATTGCGTAAAAAACTCGAATGTCGGGACCGGGTATTGCCTCGTCTGCTCTTGAACGTCCTTGGAGGTCAGACAATCGGTTAATAGAACATTGCCACCTAGACAAAGCACTGACATAAAAACAAATCATGTTTAAGCTTTGTAATGCAAAGTCCACACCCAAACTTCGAGAATATTTCAATGCAGTATTTTTTGCTTAATGGTTCATTCTTTACAAATACGTTCCGCACACGCACTGGCACGTTAATGCCATAGGCGTTGTATAATGTACTGAATACCGAATGTTTTTTTAGTGAGGCCTGACTATCGAAATCAAAAATCTTTTGTGATTTATCTAAGACTGCATGTTATAAGAATCGAGGGTTTTGGTTGAATGGGTTCTTTTCAATAAAGAACCAGGTATGTAGGGATACAATGAATTTAGTTCTCCCGAGACGCAAAAGTGTAGAATCATCTCAACTACGCAGTTTGTTGAAAGAAGCGAGAGGCCGGTAACATCCGTGGTCCCTGGTCGTGGCGGAGCGCATCACCGAAGCGGAACGTCACCGATGCGCCCGTGGGGTCAATGACCGTCTGAGGCTCATTCGTGCAATCGATCGGACGATGCAACAACGCAACGTCTAGACAGCGATCGCGTTCCGAATCGGAGGCATTCGGGTATAACTTTATTTAGATGACCTCTGCTGACATTTTCGAGCCGAAACAAAGGAGTGAGGCAGGTGGCGTCCTGTATGCGATACCACCAACAACATTTAATAGCGTACACATACGCACACATGCGAAGATCGCGATCGAAAGGGAGCTTTCACCTGACAGGCCTAACCTATAGCCTACCTATAAAATCAAACGGTTAATTCATTAAAATTACTAATTACTTAACCCTCCATTAATTAAACATAATGTGTAGGTACTTCTATTAATAGCAATTGAAGAAGCCGCAATAACTTCAATTTCTCAATAAATCTCATAATCAAAACAAACTTTTATAACGTTTCCCAAAACATTACATCAAAACAAAACAATTATAAACTTTAGCTATTTTCCTTTGTTGACGAGCTAACTTTTCTGTTATTATTTCTTAATATTTATTTCAAGCTCCGATTGTATAACAAATGTTTACGATATACCTTATTCAAGTTAGTCCCCAGTTCCGTTCTCTTAAACACTGCGATCGCATTGTGTAAGCCCGACAGGTTTGGCCCAAATGCGTCTAAAAAACTTCAAAGGAGGTTTTGTACTGCCACCATGGTCGCTGGACATTGTTCTTACGCTTGTACGCTTTATTAAAGATCAATGTTTACGCACACTTCGAGTTTAAATGAGCCCAGGACATAAAAGATAAGGCATGGTCTGTCCGATAAAAAACCAGTTCGTTACACCCTACTGGCCCGATTTGACACAAGAAAAAATAGATACCTAGAATCTCCTCCTCCATTGTCTTTAATAGTTATTTTAAATTTATTTTAACTTTCGTAAACGTCAGGTTGATGCACTCACGATATTTATATAAAATATGTTAAACATGTTTTCGATACCTTTTCAAACATGTGTGGGTTGTTATTTATTCGTATAACGACGTGAATTAATGTTATGCAAAAAGTTCTAGAAGATTCAAATGTATTTCACCTGGAGCAAGGGATTATGTCGGGATTGCTACCTGCCACCAAAAACGAGGAATATATGAATACCTCAGGTACGAAATTATAGATTTACATTATTGTATTGTAACTCGGTTAAAACGCACAACAAGCACCTGGTTGTGTATTCCATTCTTATTTTTTTACATCATATTTTACACACACGGAAATAGTCCTAGAAAATTATACCATTTCGCTAACAACAGAAATGATGCCAGCGAGTTTTGTATAAAAACGCATCACCATTTCACGAGCATTTCATCTGTATCGTCGGAACAGAAGGTGTTGCTAGGGGGCGAGAAAGGAGGATGGGGAGAGGTGCAGCACCGGGATGAGGCTTGGTCTGACCTAGTTCTGCGCACTCGCGTTAGCTCAAGGACGGATCGACCGCAATAAATAGTTCTTTCGTCGTCCGTCATAGCAAAACACTGTCAAGCAGAGCGAGCCATGTGCCACGTGATCCTAGAGGCCTAATGAATGACAAACATTTCCCACGGCGCTAAGCAAAGGGGAATGTTAGTTAAGTAATAATAACACACTTCCCTATTAACACGAGGGATAGAAAACAAGATTGACCGGGTCACGAAAGAAATGGCGAGGTCATTTATGTTATTTGAGCTTTATTATGAAACTGCAAAGTATTTTTTGAATAAATACATCAAATTTGCTTATTTTCATTTCTAAATATTGATTGAGTTTTTACGAATTCATTAACAATAATACTGTGTTATCACGCGATACATTCAAAGGCATCAATATGAGTACAATTCACCTGACAAGATTGCATCACGGCCTTGGTGCCACGGTAACTGAATGCAACGCCAGCTGCATTTAAGTTAGCTCATGTAACTATTCAAGTTTATTGGAATTGTGCCGTAAACATGTACTTGCATTCTACACGGAATTACAAACAATTATTCTAACTTTCAATATTTCATGGTTATTACGTTATCGCTAACAATAGGATTTGTTATTCGTGGCCTTGAATATCTAACCCCATATCGCTTAGGATTTTTTCTTCAGCCCACCTGGCGTATGCACCAGGGTGTTTAAATAAGTCGGGACAGACTTAAATACTTGTGACAGATTCAATCATTGTAGTGATACAAAGTTTGCTTTATGCTTCGATGCTACTGAGAGAAAGTCGGTAAAGATTTATTTCGTTACCTGGCTTTATGGATGTAACAATAATGTTTAATACAAAACAATATGCAGTTTACACGGTATTTTTACAAGCACGTAATTTATTTTTATGGCCTAAAGATGGTTTGGAGATAGTTGCCAACGCTTTTTAGCTCAAGTACGTATTCGAATTACATAAAAATAAACTAATCGTGATTTGAACAATTTCTAATGTTTTCCGCAATATAGCAGTTAACATGAAAACTTTCTACATTCGTGTAATAAATGGTTCATCAATTATAACAATTACACGTAGAACAATAAAGCCGCAATATTGTTGTGAGCAAAGCAAAATATTTTCACAAACAAAATACATCCGATCCCTGTTTGTTTACAGACATTTTAACAGACCTTGAACTATTTTCGCGTCTGAATTTCCAACAACAATTTTCACTTTTACCCGGCATCGGACCAATTGCAAATAGCCCAAATGAATGGCATTTTATCGATATTGCTCTGGTATGTGTAGCTCTGGTTACTATAGTAAGGCGCACTAACGTTTATTGCACAAATTGATAATGAACGAGCGAGGGCTCATTTATCGCTGCCGTCATACACGTTGACCTACTTTCGTGCGATTCGATACCACTCACTATATGTATTATCTTATATGTTTCATCTATTTTAGATTATGACTATTTCAACTTCATGGCTACAGTTCCGAGCAATTCCGTGACCTGTATATATGAAACGTCTCCTTGGTCGGCATCAAATTTAGAATACTAGTGTTTTTCTACTATCATAGAGTAAAGTTAGATAGGTAGAAACTAACGGAATAAGCGCTGGGTTATTGAATTGAAAGACAGTAGTTTGCATCAAAGTAAGGAAACATTAGACATGACCGGTTATTCTGCCTGCGGTCGCTGAACACGTAGAGGCCATCCTTGCGGTACTTTAGGCTGAGGTTAGGTACTTACAGATAGTAAATACAATTTTGTGCCGTATACACACACATACATTTGTTTAAGTGCAATACATTATGAACACAGGCCATTTAAATTATCAGGGTTATTAATATACACTTTACTAGGATGTGACATGTCCATAGAAACACGTGTAATGATGAAAATAACATTGTATTCTATATAGAGGTGATACATAGATAGGCGAGGCCACGCAATGAGGAAGTGAACAAAGTACAGCTGCATTCTGATCCAGTACTAGAAATGCACGTCTGATGCGCTTATAAAAAGCAACAATTCAACAGTATTTATAATCAAACTGGTTTCTAGAACTGCCTTATTATGTTTAAAACAACAGATTATCGCATACGTCCGCTGCTCATTGTGGGAAAAAGTTTAATAGAATTTTTATGTGGTCGTTAAACTAACATTATTCTGTTTCCTCGATTTAAAAACTAGGAGTTTAAATGTGATTAAAATATGCAATACGATGTCCCCTTATAAACTGTACAACTGTGCTATTATTACATCACAAAATAGAGTGCCCTTGACGACTTCCCTGCAGCTCGCGGTGTACAAGTGTTCTAACAAGTCCAATAGATATTTACATGCAGCAAAATTAAAAACTATACCCCATCCCTATCGTTGCGATTTAGAAGGGTTGAACCCTTTGTGAAAAATTTTGAAGCCATCGACGACGGAGATTGTTCGTCTATACAATGGAGAGGGCACTGGCACATACGCGCATGAAACTTGGTATTTAGTGATTTTGTTGGGGCCCAGTATCGCGGGTCGGGGGACGGGGCGAGGTTATCGTTCAATAGTGACGTAATATTGTGGCGCAACAGCCGACTCGTTCCGTGCGGAGCCCTTCCATTGCTCCCTTTTTGTGGTCACCGGCCGCTTTCTAATAACTATTGTACACGTTCACATGCTGACTAAATAACTTAGAAATACACTTTGACATCCGTGAGAAACTGTTCACGGATCGTAATTATGCACGTAATCTGTGCATTACCTTAATGCATCGTCATTTATCTATACTTCGGAATGTCAGATATTTTTATCATTATTATTGATAAATTGGGAATACAAGTCACTTATATAATTCGTCTGTATTGTTATCAGTTACGCGCGTGCGTAATATATGTACAATAATTGTCTATTCGCGGAATTTCATGATTTGTTATCTACAATTTATTTTGTATCTATGAGATAAATTCACACCTACGTAAGTTGTATCCGGCGAGTTAGTGAAATATCACTTATCACAATGAGTTATCACACAGTTGTAACATTTGTAAAAATAACATACAAAACATAATTTTATAGATAACTCGCTTAATTATTTAGGAAAATTGTATATTTCTCTTTGAGAAGTTGCAAGGCAATCTTTTTATTTAGTTCACGACAAATTTCGTTAACCTGACTCATACTATAAGTGCTATGAAATTTTCTGGTCATAGCTTACAATCTACTAGCGATTTGGGACTCACACGCCAACAACATGCGTTCACGAATGATGAAATATAAAAAAAAATTCAGTACTTCATGTAGGTACGGTTCTGATAGCGTAATATGTAATGTACAGTAAGACGAAATTGGTTATAGACGTGGCCTTGGGGTGTGACGTAGAATGGCCCGGTGACGCGCTATGACGTGCCGTGCGGATTTTTTCGCGGAAATTCCAGTGCGGCCAACGCTCGCAGATTACTTCAACTGATCTGTCATGTTACAACAATGTTACATCAAGAGTTACTATTTTAATTTTCAAACAAAACAAAACAAGTAAAATATATATTAGACGTAGTATTTGTCAGCATGAACTTATGGGAAATGCTTTTCATACAAAAACTGGCACTCATGAAAACTAGGGCAAGCTGCTTGACACAGTTCATGTCATCGTAGGTTGCGAGCCCTACTAGATGTAGGTGGCTCATGACGCAAGATAACAAAGACCGAAGGGAACAATTTCCACAATACTATTTCGCAACAGAGTAGGTATGCATTATTATGAACTCGAAGCAGTTTAAGCATTAAGGAATTTAGCTTTCCAAAATGAATTACTGCGAACGGTTTGAGTTAATGCGGGAAGTGTGACTCAAATCCTAAGGAGGTCATTGACAGTGGAGACGCTTGCAGGGAATGCATCGAGCGAGTTCCGGTGCACTACGAAGCAGGTATAAATAGCGATCCGTTAGTGTCGACGACCGCGCAGGCCCCATAGTACTCTCATAGCTAGATCCTGAATCCTGACCTAGATACTTAAACAAAATATTGTGACGTCGGGCCGGTGATGTAACGCGAAGCCTAAGCTCGGCGTTAGGGAGCGCGTCTAGACGCCAAAAACCATTAAAGGACGAGGATGTAATGTTGCGAGGGGAAGCGGGAGGGCTAATAACGTGAACGCCCTTATTGGCAATTTAGTGGAGAAAGAGAGGTGCGCGCGCGGCCCCTCTCAACTTCCATTATAATATTATGCGTATAAGGGCAGATGCGTACGTGACGCGCTTAAGAGGGTGCGGGGAAAACAGCCCCGCCCGCACATCCTCCGGCGCTTCATAGATGCACTATTTGACTAGGGTCGGAGACCGTCGCCAACTAACGCAGCCAGACGTGATAATATAGCTTTGTATTGTACGAACGGCAAACACTTAGAGATACTGCAACGGCCCAAAAGTACCGACAAATTCCGGTTAGACCGCTATTTCTGTTTGCAAGTAGATTAGTTGGAACAACAGCGTCGGAGCGCAAACAATTTTGTTATTGTGCAACTGTTTAAGTAACTAATATATTTAATATTGTATAGTAGACGATAGTATTATTCTAAGGAAATACATATTCTACTTAACAATATTGTTCGTAAAAGAGAGCAAGGTCAGATGGCATCTGTAAGATAAGAGGGAACGGCTGGCAGCGGGCACGCGTCAGGCAATAACCGGCCCTCATAAACATTGCCATTTGTGAAAACTGCATCGGTCTTTGACACTACCAACGATCAAAAGTAAAGTCAAATACACGATGTCTGACTCATGCAATATCTCTTTGTGTTGCGAGAAAAAATTCTAATACGCGATTTTAAATTGCATTAAGAAAACAATCATCCGACACTAAAAACCAACTAATAAAAAAAAACATTATTATCGTTGTTAGTTTCGAACTCTTACACTCCCAAAATACATTTCAAGTTTTCGTGTCTTATATCGTTCAATAAAATGTGAAAACTAAAATAAATATATAGATGATTTTATGTACACCTTACTTTTTAGCAATACAGGTAAATGGTAATACTTGTTTTGTTTGTCTATATAATTGAGATTCGGTTTATAATAAGCTTCGTTTGTAAAATTTTAATTTGCCGTGTTCATATACAAGAAAAAACATTTTTTTTGTGTCTGTTCTGTAGTCCAAATACAAAAATATTTTTTCTTATTAATTTCCAACATCATTTTGTAAATTATGTATCCAAATAGATGGATGGATGGGGCGCGCCCCTATTTACAGTACTAGTCTTTAGTTGAGTATAACATGACAATCGGTAATATTAAATAAATAACATAAGCGTAGTTCTCTCTAGTTACTATAAGTGATAAGAAACGATAAACTGTTACTACGTGATCGAATCGAAGGCTACATGTGCCAAACGATTACGCAACTACGTTATCTAGAGAAATTATCGAACAAAGCAACTTCTTATCTATAATAATAAGGGTACGTTTTAATAACGAAACTAAACAACTCGACTATGTCTAAAATCTATAGGGAGTCATACTTCGCGCTATTGAATCTAATCCTAAGACACTGAAACATGCCTTTACTTCTCCAAATGCTTATAGATAAGCTGAAATTCTGTGAAGACACTTGATGGGCCACATTTCTCATCGATTTCCTCCGGGTGTGGTTAGGTTATGTGCATAGCTAATGTGATCGGACAAAGACGCAGCTGATACGGTGACAGGTGTGCCATCAGCCGGCTGACACCTGCTGCGCACGCGCCACCGCAAGCTGCTCTATTCATTACTAACCTACCTACAAGCGCTAATACCTATCAGCAGCTGACTAGGAACATTACATAAGGATATACCCTCTTTATACTCAAAGTAAAACTTTCAAAAGCAAACTGGCCTCTATATAAATCTTCAAGCACAACAAACCAGTTCAGAAATCTAAAAATAATCCCGACTATCAAAAACTTCATTTATAAAGTGGCCTTACAGACTCGTCAATTCCAGAAAACGACAAAAAATATGCGTCGTGAATAATAATAACAGTAAAAAATCCGTCAAAATGTGACCGTTCCGCATTGTATTACATACCAGTTCCCACATTACCACGAATGCTCCTATTAACATGAATTTATGTATATTTGTTGCTCATAACTCGGTTGATATCAAAGCTGTGACGTCATTACATGATTCAAAACAAAGGGAACCAGTTTATTACAAAATACAGCTCAACTATGGGAGCTAGAGGATATTTACCGTTACTAAGCGGATAGCGGTGATAGTGCGAACCGGTTAAAGATAGCAATTGGATAGTAATCATAGAATGTAACGTGAAACCGTATTTATAAATCGTTTTTATATTCCGCCATCTTTTTAACTAAGATCAAATTACATTATTAACACGAAAATTTAAACTTATATATACATTTTTAATTCGTATTTGGCTCGTTTGTCGTTTCCCATTATTATGATTGCATAATTGTACTATGTATTTGCAATGTGATATACGGCAACAGACTACATGTCTACGGGATATCTTGTTTACAGTTTTACAAAACTAGGTCGTACTTTTGCTTATTTTTATTCAAAAGTTATTTTAATGAATTAACGTGATTCTTTAGAGTACTTAACCGGTAAGCATACGTTATTGGTTTTCCCAGTAGTGGCACAATTCATTGTAATTGCGGGTGTTTCTCATTGAACTTCGCGTAATGCCCGCACTAGCGTCCGCGGGACCAATGACGTGCGGATAAAATTGCGCGAAACTGCGAGCGACATGACTCACTTTCCTGTCATTGCACGTAATGATTACGATACGCTCTTCGCGTAAATCGGGACAAGATACCGAGCACATGAATGACTAAACACAAGTAAAATAAACTTAGACGCTCTCCATACTTTCTATTTGAAAGGGCCGGAAAGAAACGTACCTGACGAATGACAAAAGAACGGAAGTGGGTTCCGACCACACTTTTTGCGCTTATTATTATTACGGGCTTGTCAAGATATCTTGCTTACTTAGACACGGTTTTTTACATACGATATGTATGTTTTGTAATTATCGATATTTTAAAATATGATTTAACTAATATAACATGAAATAATAATAAATGAAGCTGCAGTTAATACGTACCAATTCCCAAGTACCTTAAGGAAAGATATGTACATAGTTCTATGAATTCATGAATGAAAAAAAAGTCAATAACAATCGTTTGATAACAAGGGCCAGCCTGAAGGGAGCGGCACAGCACGACATCGCGTGTTGCGGCCGGACACCGCCGACCTACATTTTATGCGACGTCAAACTCATTATGCACTTAACATTCCTAATTTTCTTGCAGTCATTTACACTCGGTCGCATCTCAAATTCGCAGCGATTCGGATGACGACCCGTCGGCTACCTGCGAAAAGACACTACAAAAAATGCACTAAACATGCTCACTAACAAAAACGCGACCTTCCGACGGGACCAGCTTCGGAACCGTCGACGTAGGTGTCTGCATTTTGGAAAACAAAACAAAATAGAGAGGCGCGGGCGAGAGTGACAGAGGGATACGGGCGGCAGGTCGATAGAGTGAGAGCGGCACGAGGGCCGACGTAAACAAACCGAGATCGGGAACTTCGACCACACTTACCATTTTGGGGATCCTGGGACCGGGCCGTCCAGAGGCGGTCGCGGCCGGGTAGTGAAGAGCGGGGGCGTCGTACTAGGACACTCAATCAGGTGGGCTCGGATTGACAACAACACTCGACAACGTCCCGGTCTACACTACGTCCGCGGCCCGCGCCAATGCAGCATACGTCACCGCATCCCGCTCCCGACTGGCGTCTTACCGAGCGAGGCGACGACCTCGCTGCAGCGTGCGCCGCCCCCCGCTCTTCGGCCCCTTGCGCCCCGCCGCGCCCTACCACCGCAGTCCACGATACTACAGTGCGGCTTCTACAGACTACACGCTTGCTTGTTTATTTCCTATAAACTAGTATTTTTCGACTCGAAAACCACTATTCATTAACATACCACCAGACAGAATTATGTAAAAATTTAATAATTCTTAACGGCTAAGACGGAATTCTTTTATATTAATACAGCAATTTTTAGAACACTGCTCAAATATTAACTGTGTCCGCACTCCCCCCGCGACCGCTCTGTCAGTCCCTACCTCGCATTGGCCCTTATGTCCGGTGAATCACGACATAGATAGGTAAGACGTTTTCGTCAAAACTCACCGACATTTGAATCAAATAAATTACATCGAATTTCCTTTCTATCTCGCAATAAATAAGAAAGAAGTAAAAAAAAATACTAGCCAAATGGAAATTTTGCTTTGTACAAAAATGTCAGAAACTTATATACATATTTATCATGAACACATTACAGAACAGACAAATATGGGTCGATTTTGCTTAATTGAATCAATGGACGTTTCATTCATAATTTTGTTTGCATAGGGCTAATACAATTAAAATATAATATAATAATTAATATATACAATGAAAATTACGAGTCGAATTATAATCCGACTCTTCGGGTAATTAAAGTCGGCTAAAAATATATATTAAGTACATTGTACATTTAATGAACATTAAATACAAAAAAAATATTTTTTTGTTTTTGTCATTTGTATAAGAAATTGAAAATCACACGAACAAAGACATCAGCTCGTGTCTAATAAATATTATAATACTTTAGTTGAAGTGGAAACGTTTTGCCATATAAAAATCATTACAGTACTAACAACGCTATAAAAATATATTATATAACATATATATTTAATGCGATATCATAAAATGGGGTGGGGTCATAACTTTAGGGTATAAATAAAGACCAACGGAATAAGTGAATTCAGAGGAGTTTATATACAAACGATGTAACACTAGAATGTTAATCACAACATATTATTCGTATGAATTAAGTAACAACTTAAAAAATAACAGTAACAAAAGTCAATAGAACGTTTTGGTGATCGAGTCTTCCAATAGTTAAAAAGCCTCTTCAGAAAACGCATTTAATTATAATCAAATATGATCTTACTAACTCAGTTTTTTTTTAAATAAAAATCAAAATATCATGAATTCATATAGGTAGGTAACTTAATGTACACTTAACGTCAGTAAATAATACTTCAAAAATTTTTGTTTATTGCCAGTTCTCAAATCAAGGGCGTAAAACGGACGATAAGAACTGGTAATAAACATTGTGTCATTGATAATATAACAAAAGTTGGTGTCATTTCGAGGCAGGGAAACAATAAAAAAACTTACAGAAAGATGCAAATGAAATGCGTTCATAAAACAAGGTAATACTGATTTAGGAATATATAAAAACAGTGGCCCTACAAGTCAACCCTTGGTCTTCGGCTCAGATTTCTGTATCTGTTTCGTGATGAAAATGATCCAATGATCTTTGAAGACGAGTTCTGAGACTTGGTCTTTTACTTCTGGTACAGCTCCGCGTCGCTCAACGAGCTATGGCTATGCTCAGATTTTCTCTAAACAATCGTATTAGAAAAGAAGAGATCTGTAGAAGAACTAAAGTCACTGACATAGCAAAAGGGTATAAGCTTAACACTAGGCGGGGCACATTTCCCGATAAACGGATGGCCGATGGGGCGAAAATGTCCAGGAATGGATGGCCGATGATCAGACGGCGAAGCGTTCGACTGCCTCCCACTAGGTGAACAAAGTTCTAGTGAGGATGGAGGGAAGGCATCGGGTGCAAAACGCGGGTTACCAGTCGTACTGGAATTAAAGGGCTTTCTAGCAGTTCTCGAATTGGAAGGATTTCTAGAATAATCCTAATCGACGAATAGGCGAGTAGGGGATCTGCCATATGTGACTAACACACGCCGTCGGCTTTTTGAGTTGTTGTTTTCCTTCACCGTACAAGTGTACACACAGACAAAAAAGTCCGTAAGAGTGCACAGCCGGGGTTCAAACCTACGACCTCATAGTTGAGAGTCACGAACAAGCAACCAACACTGCTCTAATGATTTAGGATATTCTCTATGTAAGCCAATTAATTAATCTTCTTGCCATTTGCTAGATGTGCTCTGAAATTTATCCCCCCCTCCCACTTTTGTCAGGAAAAGTAAGCAAAGATCAAAAAATAATAGTACCTAAACGTAATATTTTTTTGTAGGAATCCTCGAAAATGCATTTCGTTTTTAAGCATAAACAATGTTTGGGTAATATGACGTGTAAACAAGTAAATAATTACTGTTGCCGTAATCACCAAATATGTAAATCAAAGAGCCCCTATAGTGCTTACGTAATACTTGAACGAGCCCTCTCCTGTTCCACCCCCTTTAATTTGATCGTAGCACGATGTTCTATAGTCTAAAGATTTTCTCGTTACATAGACTTAGACAAAAAACATTTATTTATGTTAGAAATGGTATCGCAGACTTTTTGGCAGATATTGCAAATGTCTTCAATGAAACTGTAGTACATGACTTTTCTCTATTGTCAATAGTTACCGCAGCGTACGCGATTTAGATTTTTATTGGTCTTCACCACACCTTGAGTCACAATATCGTAATTTCATACCCTACTTTTTATTAAATATTCCATAGCCTACATTCATCAGGGATAACATAGGGTTCTACTTATCAGAGATTTTTTTCAAAACAGTGTAGTTTTAGAGCATATTCAATGCAAACAATCAAATCTATTATTTTTATAATAGATATTAGTGTATATAATGTCTATATAACAAATTGTATAGCACTAAAAGTATAACTGGCAGAATGACAAGCGCTGTGGAACTTTCTGCTCCTCAGCATAATGCTGAGCCAGGGCCAATTACAACCACAGCACACACACATTGCACACTTGAAGCGAACCGAATGGGAAAAGGGAATTTTTTATTTTTATTGTTTTTGATATGTCTTATTTTATTTTTTCTTTTGTGTATTGTTATTTTGTGTGTTTATGTGTGTGTGTTTTCGTATGTAATAAATGTTATGTCTATGTCTAACAGTTTTCAAATACAACTGTTAAAAGATTTATTACTTACCAATCAAATGCATTATAATGGTAGTAACAGAGCCCTAGTCCATATAAAAACAGGGGATCCTTCCAGTTGTCCTGTTCCAACGCGTAAAACTTCTGATAAGCTGACATAGCTGTAAAAAATCCAGTACATATTCATTATCAATACACAATTAACTTGGCAAGACGAAAAGCGAGATGTTTCGGTATACAATGGTCAACATGTTTCCAGTACAGAATCTATACCAGAAATATATTGCTATATTTTGCCATTGCTACGATATATATAATTTAAAAAAATTGAAGATGGAATATTGGGAGTTACAGACTAGTGGTGCAGGTAGTAGGAGATAAATAAAATATACATTTATATATACATACATAAAATACTAGCATACATATGTATGTTAGTATTTTATTAAAATGGCAAAAAATATAGCTTTTCAACTTTAGCTTTAACAGACGAAAGATTAATAAAAAAAGACTTGTGCTACAACTTTTCAAATGCATATTAACGAAATTTTGATTACATATCTATAGTATGGGTCCTTTAAATAAAATAATCAAAATTTTATGCAGGGAATAAAATATGTACCATTTACCTTTTGCATAGTCTTCAAGAAGGAGATGGAAATGGCCCAATTTACAATATGTTTTTGGATCTATACAAATATCTCTTCTTGCATCTGGTGAACATGCTCTTTCTTCTTCCTAAAATAGAGACAACACATTGTTAGCATTATACAGAATCCTTAGTACAATGTAAATCAAAACATTAATAACTATTTTGTTTGCATATACATACATTGAAAGTTTAATATGCGAAAAAACCAGATTTAATAACTTTTATTAAACATGCTTACTTATAAATAATACATATTATTACTACATGAAATTCCACATTTCAAAAATACAAAATCTCATAACTTATTAAACAAAAAAAACAAATCACGTATAATGAAGGCCTTAAATTTAAACAATAATGTCTCAAAATGAATTGTGTTGTTGAAAGGTGTGATTTAAAAATTTATAATTTTTATATGTAATAATTAAACCTATAACCATTATATTATAAGCATTATGTTTATGTACACCATCCGCACCTATTCAAGTTCACACATTAGTTCTAATTTGTAAAACTTGTTTCTTTTCTTTCTTATGCCTTGTTTGCCTTTACCTTGTTAGTGCAGCTATAAATAAATAAGCCTAGCTGTTTCTTGGTTTGTTCTTTTGACACCAAGGTGCCACCTTGAGCATGCCTATAAATTTAGTTCATAAGAGATCATGTAAAATCTATATTGCATTAAATATTTTTTAAATTGACTTAAGTCAAAAACGCATTCAAGGTAATAATTATAATTTATGTTATACATAATTAGAATAAAGTGTAATGCTGATACCACACAGTTAAGTTTGGGGCAGCCAGCAGACATATCATTGCACCCGTTTTCTGTTTCCCTGCATCAAACCAATATAATTTTTCTCTAACCCTGGAAGTTAAGCCAGGATGTCTGTGTTCAAAACATTTCTAGATTTGATTAAGATTTATATTACCTTAACTTGTACCAACATTCCCTCCAAATATTTGACAGCCTTAAGAACAAGAGATCGAGTTCTCCCATGTTCATTGCCACGTAATTTTAAAAATCCAAACTGGCGGCTGAAAACATAAATTTAATAATAAGAACAATGTCTGATAGATCATGTGATCTTTAATCAATATAATAAAATTCTAATTGCTCTTCATATGTAAAACTGTAGTCCAAAAAATTATTACATCACATTTATGTATGTTTTTTTATTTATTACTATTTGTTTTATATGTACAATTCCTGCAGTGGCTATCATTAAAGAAATTGCATAGATGTTAATTATTCTGAGACTTATAATAAAAAAAACAAATATAAATTATTACTCAAGATATAAAACTAAAAGAGGAACCGTTTCATAAAGCTCTGTTTTCTAGTAAGGACAAACAAAACAGTATTTAAAGGCGGCACCTGTCAAGCTCTGATAACACTTGCAGCTCTTGTGAGGTTAGATGAAGCTCCTCTTTGTCATCCATCGTTCCAATTCCCAATTTCCAAGTACGTCATAAATGACTCTTAATTTTTTAAAACAGTGTAAGAAGACACTGGAGAAGTATTATCATAGAAGGAACAAGAAGACGCAACCGCTTCTGACATTACAAACAACTGCGCAGAAGACATTTCAGAATTCAGACATGACAACTGACAGTAGTATTGAGATTTGACATAATAGTCACCAATTACCTTAAAGAATAATTATTAGTGAAATATTTGATACAAATATTAAATTATATTCGAGATTTAGCGCTAAGTGGGATTCTCGTATGTCAAAAACTTCAGTTTGATTTGCCGTCTGAAGTTTACAAGTTTTTACATAAGTCATGTGGTAACATTATAGGGTTCCCGTCGTGTTTCTACCAAGTAAATTAAAACAAGCGATGGATTACCACTGTATTAGAAAATATTACTGCAAAAAATAATATTGGCACTATTTTAACCAGATTTTGTCGACTAAACATATCTTTACTTTGATCTATTATTGTATTATTTTACAGACGCTGGTTTTAAAACTAGGACATTTCTGTATTGCGGGTGACTAGACTTTTCCGTGGTACAAGAAAAGTAACTATTTTTTTTCTACATAAACTTAATACTTAAAAATATACAGTATAAGATAATCAAATATACAGTTAATCGCAAATTTTGTCAAATTTGCGTAAGCGTGATATTAATCCATAGTTTGATTATCAAAGAACCGTTGACCAAATACTGCATCATTCTGGAGTTTGATAGTATGCATGACTGCTCCTAGATGGGTAGATGTCTTTTGCCCAGACAGTTTATGGAATCGATGACAGGTTAGTTAGAATATTTCATTATTGTACTTTTTATTATCAATTGTATTGGTGAGTATTGGTTTCTATGTAGAATGCATAGCATGAGGCGTTAGAAAATAAACGATCAACATATCCTTCAGCATCCGTAGGTCTGACAGTTCTGAGACGGAAGGCTCAAGAGCACGGGGGCTTAGCCAAGATGCTTAAACTTAATTTGTATGAAAATGACAGTTCGTGACGACAAATTTTTATACAAATTTAGTTTTCGACTGCCTACTATTACTACTGTTATGGCACCTTAACTAAGCCCCACGGTAGTGTATAGGTATGTTATCTAAAGCTGGCGGCTTCAACACATTTACACTTTGTGCTTGTGTAGTGTCTGTGAATAAGCGCGAGACGTCATGTGAAACTGAAATACAATCACAAATACATCATGAAAAGACTGTCCGTCTCTCTCGCGCTCGGTCAAGCTTATGAGTATAAAAGAGACAGTTATTGTTTTTCTTTTGCTACTGTTTATGTTGATCTTTACTGTACATGTTGATCTTTTTTCAAACATTACCACGGCAATCTCGTGAAATGGTGCACAATGTTTTTAATTATTTTAAGCATCTTAATAAAAACAGTTTAATGAAAAAATGTTACATTTAATTTGACATCAGATACGACTGGGGTTTCTAAGAGGAGTATTAAAAGAATAGTTCGTGAAGTAACAGTGATGTGTGTTGAGCTAGATGGAGCTTATGTCGAAAAATGAAAAATTATTTACACAAACTACACTTTTACGTTCTTGGTCGGGCTTAGAACTTTTGGATCCACCCTCGTATGCACATAATATTTATATGTATTTGACACATTTTTATTTATTTACAACCCACCCAACCTTACTAAAACCAGAGTAGACTAAAATATATAGCTTGGCAAAAAAGTTATATTTTTAAACATACTGTATAGTGAAATTGCATTAGTGTGAGTACTGTGAACGCGCTAGCTTTCGATAATACGCTGTCATTGCTATTATTGGAAAATATTTAAAGTATATGTATTTGAATTTTCAAGTATATTCTGTATCCACAAATCTACTTTATTCCTTCCGTCTGTGTTTTTACTTTTAGCTTATTTATTCCTTACAATTGTAAGGGGTACTGGGTTCGATTCCCGGTTCGAGGGCAAAGATTTAATTTAATTTAAAATTTGTTCTCGGCCTTTGGGAGGGTGGTGCGGTACCGGGCGAGTGCCTAAACCGTACATGGAGGACACGGTCGAATTTCTAATGACAACCACGAATTATAATAATCCTATACTTGACGCTGGCTAATGCACAAATCGTGCCAGAGCCATAATAAAAAAAATATTCCTTACAAAGATCGATGTTAGAAAAACATCGATGTCATTATCGAAAGCCCAACATCGATGTTCGATTTTTGTTATAGCAACATCGATGATCATCGAGATTCGAATTTCGAGCATCCCTAGTCCCTACTACTGATTACGAAATTGTCAAGACATTGTAATTATTGTATTCTTATTTCTCATATTATTTAAAATGTTGAGGTTATTAAGGCCGTCATGTGTTCATCCGTCACAATTACTTACTAGATTTTACGCTAAAATTGTGATGACTGACGATGGATCAACAATAGTAGCATTACACAAAGACCAAGAGTTTCCGTATGAATTTTCCAAACCTTTACCGGAAGAAAGTATTGAAGATAAGTCAGTTCTTCGAATGTCTGATTATTCCGAGGTTAAGCGGGTTTTTAAAGAAATGAAACCAGAATTTGCAAGGCAGCAATTATCCTCGTTAACTCTGACAACTCAACATCGTTGGTTCCCTAGATCTAGAGACAAAAAAGCCAAGAAGACAGAAATGAATCGACCCTATTTATAAGTATATAGCTCTTTTATATTATTAGTATGTATAATTTAGTAATAAATATGGTGTAAGTAGGATATAGAATTTCAAAATAAATACTGTTGATAAGTAAAGGGTTTGACTGCCAAGAGGTTTTTTCTTAGGTCTTTATTGTTTATTACATGAAATTTGTATTAATCAGCACTGGTGTCGAAAAACTTCTACCTTAGCAAAATTCAGACATGTCATGGGTCCATGCAATTTAAGAATATTTTATTTTACAAATTTCCTTTCCGAAGGTTATTTAATAGTAAATGAATTTTGTATATATTAAGATTGGGTCAGCTATATAGTTTTCTCTAGTATTCCACTTATGTTGACTAAGCATTTATTTAGGAAGTTTAAACTAGTCAAGAGATAGTCTGGCTTATTGACACTTGGTAATTATAAAAAAACAGATTATTTCTATTTTTATTCAATTAAAATTTAATACATCATAACAATCTTTTAAAAGCACACATTATAAATATATATAGAAAGGATCATAATTATACAGGGTTATTACAAACAATCTAATTTATTATTAATATTCTGCACTAAATTCTTTGCCACATGTAGAGTAACATGGTTAGAAAAACTAATTTTGTCTCTAAATAACAACATATATACATAATTTTCATGAAGTTACTAAGTAAATGAAATAATTTAATGCATGAACATCCTTAGCTTAGCTCCTAAAGCATTGTGTTTTATAATTTTTTATATATTTCATAATGTAAATATACATATACTTACATAATATAAATATAACTATTTAATAAATGGTTAAGTTACTGGTAACATATCAATATATTATATATGTATTGTTTAAAATAAGACTAGTCCGTTTACAACTGGTGATTATTTAAATAACATCTAGCTAGTTTTCTAAAATATTTTTGGTGGTTTATCACAGTTTCTTTTATGTTAAAAAGAATTTTGTATCCTTAATGGATATACAAGGTTGTGTACCTAACTTAATTAGTGCTCAAACTAGTATAGATCTATAAAACCATACAAAAGATAAGTTGTTAATCAACATTTCAGATAATTTCTAGCAAGTCTAAATAAATAAAAGCATAAATTACTAGTACTACAGAAAATTCTATTTTTCTAATACATTATGTGAAATATCACAATGTTAACAATTAAAAAAATAAATAACATCCATTTTAAGATTCATCTTTTCCTATGGAAAAGGAATTTATCAATATAATGTATTAAATACATTTTGTTATTAGTTTTGTTTATTCTAACAATCAAATCATGTTACTTAATTAGAAAAACAAACATAAGTTACTAACTCATCACTTATATTTATTTCAGTGAATGTTGTTAGTGAAATCTAATTTAAAAATAGAATAATTTCAAGAACGGCATCTTCACAAAATATAATGATGTCATGTTGGCAACATGCCCAATTTTACACCTTGACATAATGTTTAAAGGGCAATGACATTCATGCTACCTCAACAGTCGGCATGCATATTTCTAAAAAGCATAAATCATCCAAGATCTTTTCAAGCCACAATCATTAATGCCAGTCTTTAAATTCTTACACTACATCATGTAGTCTACATGATTGAATGTGTATGTCCAATTTTATATTTTAATTTAATTTTAAACAGAAATCCATTAAGTGGATAGTCCAATTAATGATTTCTGTTGTATTGTATTTATTTCATTAATTAAATAACAATTATATTATTGTGAAAATACTATCCTCTTTTTACATTTAAGGCTAGGCAATTGTACTATAGTTGAATAGAATACTATGTATTTTATAAACCTTGTAACATATCAATTTAATTTTTGGCTAATTAAGTACTGTTTTACAAATGACCTGTTAGTACAAGTTTGTATGGTATCAACAATTTTTTTTCAAAGTGATAAATAATTTTTTAAACTTTCCTTAAATCCCCACAATAACCCACCAAGTCAAATTGATTGGATGGATAAAAAATTATACTCTTTATCTATACCTACTTTCGTAAACAAACACATTGCTATCCTATCTACATTCTGTGTTAGTACTTAAAACTATGGTACTAATTTTTTTTAAAGTTCAAACAGTTGTCACAAACTTTATTGTTCTCTGTCTCATTATCAATGATAGCGACTTCGATAAGTTCTGTCTAAGCTGCGTACACGAAGATGTTGTGAGCTAAAGTTGTATGGTAGACTGAGAACTGGTTCAAGTGGGGTGTGCTGTCAGCGAATTCTACATACACGCAATTCCCTGTCAAGGTCCCTCAATTGACGAATAAACCCTTCATTGGGATGAATATCACGACGAGAACGAACCAAAGCTAAAGCTTCGGCCAAAGTCATACCTCTCTTGATCATGAGGAAAGCAAGAGCACATGTGGCTGAGCGTGATACTCCCATAAAGCAATGTACCAACACACGACCTTCAATATTAAACAATTTTCATTATTGATCTTAAATTACCAATACATATAAATAAAATGCTAATTCATTATATAAATAAGAATCTCACAGATCAACAAAAAAATAAATTTATTAAATATGTTTCAACATACCAAACAAAAAAGTGAACTGTTGAAGAGTCTTCAACAGTTCCAGACCTATTTGAGTTTTATTCATAGATAATTACAATTAAAAAATACAATTTTAATTATTTAAATAACACCAGTAATATTTACTCACCCCCTCTTGATACTCCTTCATCAATAAAATTTGCAGCAATATGAAAGTACTTTGATATATCAGTAGATGGAAGATCCATGAGTTGAAAGCCTTTATAGCGCAGACCAGGACAATCTCGATAATACAAATGATCCGTGTCTACTTGTGTGTAGCGCTTTCCTTCAGCAGTATTTAATACATAGTTAATACCCATTCGCCTTAAAAATGCTTTGTCTTTTGCAGCCACCCTAGACACACCAGAAAAACTAACTTTTTGTAAAAAGTACATAATATAATGAGCATTAACAACTCGCAAATATTTTTAAAATTTCAGATATTGCTTTCATTCTTCTACCTTAATAAGTTAATTTACTATTACTATCTATTTTTAAGTATCACAAATCACTAAGTCTCTTTGGATTCATAAATATAAATTAAACTCACGCATCTCCAACAAACAATCCTGGATACACTTCATTTAAATCAGGTGTGGGTGTGTAGGAAACCCCATCCAAGCCACTAGATCTGTATGTTGATAAGGAGCTCAAGACAGATGATTGGGATCCCCCATACATCTGTTGATGACATGTAATCTTGAGTTATTATCATTCTACAAAACTTCTATGACTTTAAAATAATATTTCACTCCAAGATTTGCTATATACTAACACTAGTTTGTTAGTATATTTACTATTATTGAGTTTTAATTATAAATCATTTTAAGGTAGAGAGAGAAAAACAATACACATATTTTTTTAAATACTCTGTAATAAATACCGTTGGACTTCTTAGATGAGATCCTACACGCAGGTCTTTAGAAGTACTGTATGTATGATATCTCGGGTATAGTGAAAACTGCCAATAAATATAATAATTTTACCAAATATTAATGTGACTAACAAAGTGCTATAATAATATATTTGATGTAATACATATTTTGCAAACTAATATGTTTTTAATTATCCCATTATTATTATATAGAAAGAAATCTAAATAGCACATAGCATTGTAATATTATAGTGGAAATAAATTGAACAACTCAAAAATATATTTAATTAACAAACGAAGTATCAATTACGTCGCAGAAAAATGATATGCCTTCTTTAAATGGCTCATAATGTCGACCTTGAAGCAATGGCTATATAAATAGATTCTGGACTAAAAAAAATCTATAATTAATTGAACATTTCAAGAAAGCATCAAGAGAAGTGAGAATTCTATAAATAATACTTACGGAATCCCTGTAACTCATCTTGGTTCTTGCACAAATTAGTTATAAAAAAATCTCAAACCTTACAGAATTAATTAAAATGAACATACGTTTAAATATTCATTTATTTTTTATATTAAAATAAAAATAATTAAAATTACGAAAACCTAATCAGAAATTCAGAAATACTGATTGATGATTCTGAAATCTGAATGAAATTTTAAATTCCATACATGTGAATTTCGGATGGTGGTAGTCAGTAGTCACAGACAACTGACAACTCATATTAGCACAGGTTCCGGAATTAAACATAAGCTCACGTGACCATTTCCATATAAATTCGTTAGGCGTTAGGTCATAAGATTAAATTTTTGCACATTTATTTATCTCGATCTAGCTGTAATTTCCGTTTCTCAGTTTCAATTTTATATTTTCTACCAGCCATAGTGTATAATTTCGATTCGATAATGAAGATTCTGTTATTTTTTTTCATAATGAACTTGATACTTGATAGTTCTGATAATAAACAGAGCGAACGAGATCGATATATGTAAGAGGTACTCTCGAGTCTCGCATTTTAATATTTATAATGAGTGCAGTAATTTACAACTTATAATTACGATTCTACTTAAGAGTTTATTTAGCATTGACAAATACAACAAAAATAAAAAAAATCACGATTTATAATTATTTTTACTTATATCTTATTCTGATTTCAATTATAATTAAAATTAGAGAAATATCCGGTCTTTATAACTTTTAAGTGTGAGTAGGTGAGATGGGAGTAGGACCTACTCCCAACCTACTCAGTAGGTTTGCATACGCGGTGCTCCTTTAAAAAAAGTATATTTAAGTCAGGAAAACTGGAAAGTCATTTTAATTTTTTTAATAGATATTCTGTAATCCTCTACTTGATCTGTGTTCTGTCATAGCTTCGACTTTGAAGTTTGAAATTTGAATAATCTGTATGTAAATTGTAATGTGTATACTGTATAAAAAAAAAATTATAATAATTACCATACATGATATATCATATAGATTATAGGCATACAAGCAATTAACAAATAGAAGTTAATATTTTATGCAGATCAAACCCATTAAACGCCACCAAAATTAATTTTTGTTCTTCTATTATGAATCTTCTCGTAGGTTCATGAATGTTTTAGTAAATTGATTTGCGTTATGGATTTCCCAGCTACCCCATCAAATGCATCTGATAGTAATGACTATCCAGGCAGTAGTACTCCGTCACAATTCGAACCTATTCACGACAATACCAAGCGGCGCAGGTAAACTATATAGTTTATAACTTAAATGCTATCCTCATCTAATGCTAATAACGTTATTCTTCAATTCGTTTAACCATTTTATTATTTTAGTTCGTCTAGATCAATAAAACGAAGACGTTTCGATGATGAACTTGTTGAATACAGTTTGGGTCTACCGGGTGCTTCTTTGGGAAAGGGAGAGAAAAGGATCCGTACTCAGTCATATACAAGCCAGTTGCCAGAGTTTCCCTTGGTTACTCCATCAACTCCCATAATTTCTTTGCCTGAGCGACGTAAGACCGCTAATAAACTGGTTCCTGGCAGTGTAGCTCGTAAGTCGCGTCGCAAAGGTCAACTTAGCCAATTATCCACAAAGGATTTAGGGAGATGGAAACCAACTGATGATTTGGCGTTAATACTGGGAGTCCAACAGGTAAATTTAAAAGTAAAATATTATTTGTACTGTACATACACATACATTTGATACTGTAACTATCAAGTGTTGCCTGCGAGGCATGCAGCTGGTAATTTGTCTGTACCTAGTGCAATTATGTTAAAGTAATATTTTATTTCTTTAGACTAATGACTTGCGCATGGTTCACCGTGGAGTAAAGTTTTCTTGCCGCTTTACTGTGGCAGAGCTTCAATCGCGTTGGTATGCTTTGCTGTACAATGCCGAGATCTCAAGAGTTGCTGTGGCTGCTATGAGAAACTTGCACCCTGATCTTGTGGCAGCAGTGCAACAGCAGGCTCTCTATTCAACTGCTGAGGAGGATTTGCTAGGAACAATTGCCAGTGTAAGTATTTATCTACTTTGTGCCTTTCAAATAAATTCCTCTACTTAGCATGATCTTACTTCTTGAAGTCAGGCTTGCTACCAGTAATTTTTTTGTATATTATTAAATGCATTAAAATACAATAATGTATGCAACATATAAAACATGCAAACTGTTTGTAGCAGAATGTGCTGTCTATCCAATGAAACACCATAAACTAAAAACTTATATTTCATACATTAAAAATCCATTGATTTAAATTTGTTGAATTTAAATTTCTTAACAATACTTTCAGAATTCTCATCCAGCTCCAGAGAAGTTTCAAGAACTTCTTGAGCAGAACCCTCATATCTTCTACTCAACAAGAACAGCAAAAAGTTTAATGGAACACTGGCAATTGTTAAAACAATATCATTTATTGCCAGACCAAACTGTTCAGCCGTTACCTAAAGGTGAGTTTTAAAACATGTTTTCATTTTCACACTTTCTTTTAAAACAGATATATGTATAATTGAAGTGGTAACATTAACCGCTAATTAATTGTATTATATAATATTATGATATAGAATATTATTTCTCTGTTATTTAGTATCTTCGATTCAAACCTATCTTAAAGAACTAGGAATTAGACAAATAATTTGTGCCAATCACAAGTTGATGATGATTTTTATTGATGGATATAGGAGTTAATATGTTACTTTTACCATCCCCATGGTTTAGTAGTGTACACAAGAACACAGGTGTACAACATGTCCTAGATCAATCCTGGAAAAAAAGGGTTGACCAAGCAGACTAGAGAGTGTTTATGAAATGAAAATGATTGCCTTTTTTAACTTTCTTAATACATTCAAATACCATTACAGACAAAGATGCTGTAATGACTTTCTCCGATGCTGAAGAAACTATGAATGACTCAGAGTTACCAGATTTTAAGGAAGATGGCATGGATGTTGAAATACAATTGGCTGATAGGTGAGAACAATTAAGCAGTATAATAATGGAGTGGTCATGCACAAACCACTCCAGAATCACAAAAGTAGTAAAAACAGACCCCTTGAAACAGTAAAAAATTAATATGAAGCTTAATATATCTTGTAGTGTTGATGTCACAGGGCGAGTTTACAATCTGCTAGTGAACTTGCTGGCTTGTAAACTGTCCTTGAGGCTTTTGATATCTGCATCAAAGATTGTATGATTAAAAAGTTTTCTTATCCAGTAGAAGTGCTGTAATATATAATGTTAAAATACTAAGTATGTTACATAATAATAAGTCTATAAACAAGTCACTTGGAGATGCCACACAATTAAGACATATCTATATATTTTTATTTATTGCTTAACTTCCAAACAAAGGAGGTTTATGTACAATATGTTACAATCAATGCATTTTTCTTTCTTTCTTGCGTGTTCCCACGAGAATGTAAGTGCGTGCTCCTATTTCACCATGCCTCCTGCTGAAAGAGGACATCTTTGTTTTTAATATATATTATTATTAATCAATTAAGATGTCATGTGGAACATGGTGTAATGGTCGCAGCTCCTTACAAACATTGTGGAAAAAAAATGGAGATTAAAGAGTGGCAGAGAGTTTACTGCCAGTTCTTCGCTTCCGTTCTACGCCCTTGATTTGAGAACTGGCACTAAATGTAAACTTAGAAGCATTTCATATACATTTCTTTTTTTTGACGTTCATAAGTGTACATTGTGTTACCTATATGATTAAATGACTTTTGACTAACAAGTCTTAGTCAAATAACAACTTAATCGTCAGAATGAGCAGTCGTTGTTGCTATAAAGGTATATTCCCAGTAGAAGAGTAGCAACTTTTAATTGTATATGGAAATAATCAAAGGAACAAATGCAATCTGAGGACATAGGGTTGTAGCACCACGGCTGTAAAGAACGGACAGGAGTCTTATTTGAAGTTAAGTTATTCCGCCCATGAACTCTCACTACCAGGCTTAGGAAGGATAGAATTGCTTCGGAAATAATTCGATGGACAGCTGGTTCCACATAGTTGTGGTGCGTCATTACGATTATTTTTAAATAATACAAATTGTTATAGGATTGAGAAAAAAGATATCCGTCTACTGGAGACATCGCTGTCCCGTTGGCAAGTGCTAGTGCAATCGGTGGCTGGAGGCAGCTCAGAGCTGGATAAGAATACCCTGGCAGTACTCCGCGGAAGACTCGTGCGGTATCTCATGCGCTCTAGAGAGGTAGGTATATTTCTAAGAAGAGACATGGTTCTTAGTAGATATAATTATGTCTATAGGCCCTGTATGAAGTTGACATATTTGACGCTCAAGATTATGACTTGAGATAGTTTTAGAATATGGATGTTAGAAAAGTTTTACTAATGTCTATAGATAACTATGATTTCAGTTTTTAATGATTCGATTGTCTATTTGTAAAACGTTACGATGCGGGGCGGGGATTGAATTACGCGTTATTGTTAATATTATTTTCGACTTTCCAGTACTTTACACCACATAATGGTAAATTTTAGATATTCAAAGAGTCACAAGGTGGTCACGAAACGTTTTACTATTGTGTACAGAAAAACGTTACGGCGCGTTACATGGGGAGGGGGGTTCTCATCTCAAAAAATTGCGTGACGTATAACACTACGCTCCCTAAGCCAGAATTAAAGTCATTAATTCTGTCAATTCCAAACAATTTGTTTACAACGAACAGGACATCTGCAGTGCACAAAATACATCCTAAGTCACGAAGGCGGTACACAATAATCACAGAATAGATTAAACAAGTTGCAACACGTAAACGGGTGATTATTTATTACGAAGTGTCTTACGCAAGATTATTATTTTATGCTGTGTGCATCAATCGTTTAAAAAAATAAAAATAATTTTTTTTTAAGCTGATCGGAGTTGACCTTTATCGTCGGTACTCTAAGGTCATTGGCATTCAGAATTATGACGTATGTGATAATTATAACGAAAATACTCGTGACACACCAATGATAACAGTTATATGAAAATATAATTTGCATAGAGTACATTAAAGCACAGTCGCGGTGGAATTGTCTCGGAAGAATGCTCATACTACAGAAACGTGCTTAGCGCGATCTGTGGCTCTCGTTTGTCAAATTACAATACATTTTTGTAGTACGGAATGTCAGACTTAGCTCTGTTTCGTTTCTGAATCTACATAAGTTACATTAAAACTCGACATAGCAGAGAATCAAGGATTAGAATGAGCTCCACAAACCCATGCTAGAATTCAAGAATGTTCTCGCATTTATTGCTAATTATTACATTATACATTACAAAAAATGTTAGATATAAAATTTTACATTTTCTCTATTTAAACAGGAAGTGAGTATAACTTCATTAATGATAATAATATACTACGTAGAAGACGGTACATGTATTTACGACTATCTAAACGAAACCTGGATATTTTTGATCAGATTGGATCAGATGAGTCTAACAAAATCTCTTAACCCGCGATAGACAAACATCTTGGCTTTGAAATCTTTAGAATCTTGATAATAGAACTAAGTTTATAAAAAAGTCTCAAATAAACGCAAAGGAAAGCACTACGATACCTAGTGTAGCTTTTTTTTAAAAGACTTGAGCTACAAAAAGAAGCTAAACAAATTTAAGTTTCTGTAAGTGCCTACGTAGCCTGCTCGATCTTTTGTCTCAACTAGATTAAGACATTGCTAATAATCTATATATATAAAAATGAATCCCTATTTCCCTTGGTCACGGCATCACGCGTGAACGGCTGGACCGATTTTGCTAATTCTTTTTTGTTGTATTTGTTATTGTCAGGAGAAGGTTCTTATGAAGAAAAAAAAAATTAAGATAATTTCGCGGAAAACTAGAAAATTTAAGAATACTTAACCACCATACAATTTTTTGATGTAACCTTATGGCGTTTGACATAACATTGACAGAATGCGTGCTGCAAATATCGTCGAAGAGGATGTAAGAAAATTATATTGATAGAATACATATAAAATAATAATCTATAAATTTATTTAAAAAAGGTAAAATATGTAATAGACTATACTTATAACTAGATCAGCACACTGCATCAAAAAACTTTTAGAAAGGGAGACAAGAAGAAACTGTATTAGCTAATATGTAGGTATATAATATCTTTATATAAATATATATATATATATAATTTTTCTGAACGTGTGTATGTCACTGAACTCCTCTTAAACGGCTGGACCGATTTGCAGAACAACGTCTGTCGGGTCCGGTTAATATAAATTAATAGTAGTTACTCGAGAGATTTATAACTTACGGAATTAATTTGGAAAGATTTTCAAACAAAAAAAATTTCCCAAATTGCAACAAATTTTCACTTTCAAAGCAGGATAATCGATAGGGAACTCTAATTTGTAATATTCATGTGTCCATTGTGATTAATAGTCGGCAAAGGTCACAGTGCTGCGTCAGTGTCAGTACTGTGTGTGTCCCATCGCTATGGTGATACTTCGATCATATTGGTGATATGGGTATATCGGTAAATACAAACGACAGGTAAAAATAGCACGAATATGTAGAAACAATATGATGTTACTTTATAAGACATTTTTGTAAAATTTCTGTTTTTGTATCTAATTTATTGTATTAAAAACTGACTCTATTTGACTTATAAATAAACAATCAAAAACAAAATTAAAATAAATATTTGCACTGCGATTGCGTATGCAACGCAATTACATTTTAAATCTTACTTTCAGGAAGTACACTTTACATTGTCAAGGCTTTGATAACACGGAACTATGATAATTAATGTTTAGGTATACATTAATATGATTGCTTACAATTACATTGGTTACACACCAATGTAATTGTAAGCCCGACTATATTTATCTAATATTTTTACTGTTTATTATGATTCGATTATCGATAAAAGTATAAAAACTTAATCCAAATATGGATTCCTATACCGCGACCGATATCTTTTATGGCTTATTGCGTTTAACCGCCTGAATGCGTTTATTGGACGGTCAGACAGTTTCAGGAATTATCACGTCACCAATATCCTAAGTAGACATTACCATTACGTTGGTACTTTCAACACAGCGCCATCTGTTAGAATTGTGACTATTAAATAATAAACAAATTGGGCGACATTATCGCTACTAAGCGAACTCTTCCAGGCACCCCTTATAAAACAGCTATAAAGGGTTAAGAACGAATTACTTAATAAACCGATGTCTGATAAGTTTATTAAGAGAGAAAAAAGCCAATTTATACAACATTGTAAAGGAATCAATATTGAAGGACATTCAATAATGACCCGACCCGATTGTTTCAAGGACATTATATACTTTCGCTAGATATAATTGTGTTGCTGCACTATTATTAACTAGCATGTACAGGTACACGAACTAATTGGTTACGCATAGAATATTCCATGTGGTAGGTAAAAAGAAAAAAAATGTTTCTGTGTCATGGACACGGCCATGTGTTACACGTGAATATGTTTATATAACGGGTTATATTTATGTATTAACGATAAAAGCAAGGAAACAAATAATTATTGCAACAATTAAAATTTAACCCAGTATCGGAGCTTTTCCGAGTGAAAAGTTATTGCAAATCTCGAAATAACCTCAAAATGGTGGCGGAACATTCTTCACTGATCTCGTCACTCGCATATAGTAATTAATTGTTTAGCTATCCATTGGTATAACTTAATTTTGGATACAGAGTATAAATTCGAAACTAAACGTCAAATTGTATCCCCCGATTTTGTTATCATAAGGGGTGTTTGTTGGATTGCCCCCGTATGGTGGCAAATTTATAAACATATTTACGTCATAATTTTCCTATGAGTACATCGAAAAGACATAGAGGCAATACTTGTATCTCTCCTAAGCCCTGTGACGACGCGTAAATGCAGTCGTTTAGTCTCTAACAGTTAATGTATTTCCAAATCAATACCTGTTTTTATGTGGTCTTTTGCGCTTTAATTTAAATATACTTACGATAATTTCAGTTGGTCGTATAGATTTCTTAGGAAATATTTCATATTTTTATAAAACTCTTGGAGTAAACTTTATTAACATTTTCATTATTTTGAATTAGCTACGCAATATGTAGATGTGTACAACTATCAATTATTTTTCCGAGTGCAGTTTAGTGCGTTCTTTAATCCGTAAAATTAGTTCTTGCGAACTTTTGTAATTATTTTTTTCTATTTCAATTTTAAGATTTTTGTTTATTATCCTTAAAACCGCGTATATCATTAATTAACAAGAAATTAACTTCAGCAATTTCGGATTCACACTATTGGAATGAAGCAGGTATGGGATGAACTTGCCGGCGTTTTATTATTTTGCTAAGCAAAAAAGATTGTTACCATGGTAACGAAGACTGAAGAAAACTTCGGTCTTCTTTTATATTATCGATTTAACAATAAGACCCATCAACTGTCTTTATACTGAAGTTATGTTCGTGTTTGGTTCTTATTAAAAATTGCTTAAAAAGGGTCCTTTTTTTGAGACTTTTCTATTTATCTTGTCAATGGCTAATTAAAATACTTCATTAATAAAATATTTAATTCAAATTTAACTGTGGCTAAGTTTAAAAAATTCCACGTAACAATAACTTTAGTATGTGCAACTAAAAATCTATATTTGTATTATGAATTTCATTTTGTGTAACCATTTATATTCGCATTACAGCTTAGGTACTTAGCTTTAATGAATTTAAAGTGTTCCTGTCTGAGGAGAACGAAAGAATCAAGTGCATTCTGACACGACTTAAACTGGCGTAAATCGCCTTAAAGAGTTGTGAGGTCTTACTGGCATTAGTATTAGCCAATTTAATACAGATTACAAATTAACAATTTGTATATACTTTCTAACATGGCCTAATAATTTCTTAGCCTTAAACCGACAGATTGTTCCTTCCGAATGTCCCCTTTAGCACCTTGAATATCGATTAAAACCGTTTTTGTTGTACACTCTGTTAGGGGTAATTTCAAATATGAATTAGAAATACATTCAAGTGGTATATAATATCTGTTATTTCGAACTTGGAGTATTATAGCTTTTTGATATTTCAGTTACAGTCACGCTGTAGTTTATATTCGAAGAATAGTATAACATAAAAAATCTCGTATTAAAGTACCCCCTGGGCATCTTGATTCCCCCTAAATTCCCTCCCATGTTGGCATAACTGTTCTTGGGCTTTGGGAATATACAAATGATTTTTATTCGATACCCATTCACACCACTTGCTGTTATATGACAATTTCTTGTGTTTCAAATACATTTCAAGAATGTCGCATTGTATAATTGTTTTGTATCGCTGTTTACAAACAGTGCCATTGTTTCGATCTTGTTCCAAACAATCGGCATCGTGGAGTAAGAACTGTCCGTCAGATTTTCCAATTCAAATCGTTTCTTTAGCTTGTGGTTGTTTTATACTAAAGTATTCGAGATATTTACGCGTGTTTTCATCTTCAATTCTTGTTCTACCGCGTTTTTCAGTGAAATTTTTAATAGGATTACATTAACGTGTAGGTATTATACATCAAAGTCCAAGTACCTACGTCGTCATTCGTGTTTTATTTCATAAAGTATATAAAAACTTTATGGTGTAGATAACGAGCGGTTGCAAAATAAAATTGAAAGACGAAATATCCAGAAATATAATCGTAATTTTCGACGGCGGATGTTAAACCATTTCAACGTCAATTAAGCATACTTACCAGTTTTTGTGTCATATAATTACAAATAGCTTATTGCTATCAGTATAATGTTATTGTGTAATGTAGATCATAAATATATTTTTTTTGATAAGATTACACGTGTTTGTTTACGCGTGTACGATTTTTTTCTTCCTCTCTTAAAGACCGGTAACACACCCTCTATCATAGGTGTACATGTGTTGCAGTAGCTGTCTTTATGACTGCTACAGAGTTTCTCTGAAGAAAAAACATATTTTACGTACTAATTTTTTTTTTAAATATTGCTTTCAAGAATAAATTATATTCATATAATATAGTCTATGATAGTCAGCATTCTAATGGTGAAAGAATATTCAAAAAAGGTCCTTTAGTTTTGAGTTAATCCGTTAAAATTGTTTCTATGAGCTATCGCTTCGTTAGTAGCTATTATATAATCACAAACAACTTTGTTGCCAAGTAATAATTAATTTTCTTTATATTTTACGGATTACGATAAAAAATGTATGACAAGTGTGTTTATGATAAATACGTAATAAGTAGGAGTCTTGAGGATTGTTAATGATAACTTATCAGTTACAAGTGGTTCTGAAATATTTGTACTACACGATTCGTATTTTGTGTTTGACAATGTATAGGAGTAGATATACCTTATTGTAAAGCCACTCTACCGTATTAAGTTGATAGAAACACTGAAACATTTAATGATATAACGCTACCTATATTAAAATAATATATTAGAGCAATAAACATAGTATTATTAGTAGTAGGTTTTGATTTATTAAACACCAAATTCTTGTGAGTTCATTTTTGCGTAAATGTAATAGATTTAAAAACTACGCGTCACTTTCGACTCTGGTATGTAGTTCGATAAAGGCTGTTGAATTCTCATCCTTGCTGTAAGAAATTTGAAACTTTATGTATATCATTTTATTTGTTAGGTTAACTAGAATTGTTGATTCGAAAAGCAAGTCTTGCCAGTCATTCTTGAGGTCGGGAGATCATGTCGGGGGCAGTTAACACGTGCTCGTACGTTAAACGAAAACGAAAAACTATCATACTTTAAGCCCAAATTGATGTTTGTCACCAAAAAATAATCACCTACAATTATTAAAGAGAGGTAGGAATAGAAGTGTAGGTAGGATTAGAAGTAGGAATCATTTATAAATCCAGAGTCACCACCGTTATTTTGGTTGCGGCTAACAAAGAGAGGATTTCGAACACACAAAAATCCTCATCATAATCTGTCCATTCGTTTAGAAGCCACTGATAAACATATCAAAGTTCTTAAGCGATCGGGTTTACAATATTTAGGTGTATATTTTTGTTTTATTGTGTGTTTTTATAAAGATGAGCGATGTAAGGGAAATCTAAACTCCATAATAATTAAATTTTACACTTTATTCGCTACTCCTGTTTGCCTCAATTTATCACCTCACTAAGCAATGAATTAAACATGAGAATTCAGGACCCACCTACGATGTTATCGAAGATAGTCGTCGCCTTTCTTTAGTTTATTGAGTTTAACATTAAATATGCAATGAATATTTATAGCTTCCAATATGTTATCAATTTACTTAAGTAATTTTATAGTTTTTTGTTCTTTTTAGTTTCGTTTTATTGCTAAATTTAGGAACCGATTAAGATATAAATCATAACAACAAAAGCGTGTTCGTCTTACAAGGGTAAAACGATAAATACATGACATTTTAAAAATGGAATCTTGTCTTGATTGTAATTGGACAACAGATCAGGCGGAGAAGGGCTGTATCGGTACTATATCGTATTTGAAATACAGCAGTATAGTAAAGGAATCGTGGTAGCCCGTATTTTTACCTATGACAGCACTGGATGAGGCTTGCCATACGCTAAATTGTAAACAGCTAAAAAAATAACAAAGTTCAGTTAAATAAACTCCTTCTATGGTTCTATGGACTTTTGTGACCGAACTAAATGTGCATGCTAAGACCCCGTGTCCGAGTTCAGTAACTTAACAGTCAATGTTAGGAAATGTTAATGCGTTGATTAAACAGTTCCCTGTAAATTGACAGTTGCACGGGCGACATCAGTGTAACTGTGTATCTATTATCGTTGAGGTACTAACAACCATTGCCGTTAGATATGGTTCGAAAGTTAAATACAAATTTTTAAATTTCGTTTGAATACAGACATACATTGAGTTATTATACATTTCTGTTTATAGAATCTTTATTTTTTACATTAGATACATTAATTTTCCTGTGTGTATGTGTACATTTACTTTTTTCTCCAATCAATATCTTGTTGATTTTTATGTCTCGTGAAATCACTGATCTATGAACCTCCGTTCTAAATTTATGATTTCATAAGATAATGGGCAATTAATAGCCTTTCTTTGCTCCAAAGGGTCCATTAAATAATAATTTATATACAATACGACATCCAAATTAGCCTCCTAGGGTATGTGTCCTTGTACATATAACACTTATTAAATGAAATATACTCTAGTATATAAATTAAACGATTATATATTTTTTAAAGAGGAAGTTAATGATCAGTGAAATATAAATAAATATGCTATTGACACAACACAGACAACAGTGGTATTAATATTGATTTAATTATTGTATCATGAACTTTAGTTTAATTCGTATAAATCGAAATTAACGCCAGTTATTTAACTTTATGGTAAAATTACAATACCAAACATTGTATTGTACCAATTAATTAAAAAGAATAACTCATACAAGACCTTGATGAAAATATAGTAGTTCGAGTAAACACCAACCTATGCAAACGTACAATTATTAGAAATATTTCGTTAAAAATTATTTCCATTTTACTCACAAGGACAAATACGGATAATGTTCTAATTAATATTTATGTTACGATAATGTCGATAACGCGAAATTTAAATAGATATTTGAATACAAAGCATTTCTTTGCATACATTTTAAATTATATTTTCACGTTAGTGTTCGATGAGGAATCTTACGATTTAAACTGTATTTTACATCGTAATTTTGTGATTTTAATAGGGCAATCTTTAAAAAGAGGTTCATTATAAAGCGATAAAGAAAATAACCTTTTCCGATTACATATCATGGACATTGACTTCATTAGGAACCAAGGAAATCTGTTTTCTTAACAAGACGGACAAATTCATTGACGGCTGATAATAATCTTTCTGTGAAAAAGAAAGTCCTCGTGGTTATATCATAGTATTAATTTGAATATGTGATATTATGATGTTTTTAAGTCATGAGAAGACGAATTAAAACTGCGGTAGGTATTTAGATCAACTAGAAAGAATCAATATTTATAAAATAACACTGTTATCACGTTTAATATACTTACTATATCATTAAAAATTTAGCCTTCATATTATTGTTAAGAATTTTTTTATACAGTTACCAAATGTAGGTATGGAATAAGAGATTATTTACGCACATCGTACTTTAATTAATATTCGTATTACGCAGGTATTACAATAAAACGTGTATATTAAGTAACTAAATTGAACGTAAAATTTATTTTTCATAAAATTCCTTGGTTTGAAGGACTAATTTAAAATGTATTTAAACAATACTATTTCGTGGGTATTTAAAAAATAATATATACCTATATAGAAAAGGTTTCAGGGTTTTTATGCTACCGTCTTAATAACAAACACAATAAATTTCTCAAATATGAACACAACTTGAGTTGATGTACCAATCAATGTACACAAATGTGTATTTCGAACTGAGTTGCCGCGACACCGCTCTCTCTGATAATACTATCGGAATTGCCACACAAACAATATTATCTTGTTTATTTTAAGCACAATAATATGTGAGATTTATCAGTTTGGTTATAACATTTAAAGTAATTGTCAGTATAAATTAATTTTATAAGTGTGGCTGATGGTTAAGTGGCATTGCTTTAAGCAGCTGAAAAGATACATAATTGAAATTCACGATAAATAGGAATGATTCTTATATTTGTTTTCTTATTAAATTAAGTAACTAAACTGACTGACGCCACTTCAAATTTTTCATATATGTATAAAACAAACAAGTATCTACCTTCTCATTGATGCTACTGTATGTATAATTTGATCGATAAAACATACTGTATGTATAATTAAGTAAAATATTCAATATTTTATTATTCACGAATATATAATAAAATGTATATTTAAATACCTAGAGTTCGGGTTCGTGTATCTTAGGGTTACTTGTATTTGGTAGATTGCCGTCGGCCGCAGTACTAGAGACCACACGATCGATGTGGACCTGAGCCTTGAGGGTCCGGCTGCTAAGGTGTCCAGGAAGCAGGCCACAATCAGACTAAGGAACAGTGGAGAGTTCTTTATGTCATCGGAAGGCAAACGGCCCGTATTCATCGACGGGCGCCCGGTGCTTCAAGGGAACAAAGTGAAACTGAATCATAATAGCGTGATTGAGGTGAGCTGCATCCGCGCAATTATAAAGATTTTGCTGTTGTTTTAGGCGTTCAAGAATAGAAATATTTTTTTTGTATTTAGATTCGCATTCACAAGAGCTGTGTTGGCCTAGCAGCTTGAACTTGTGAACTTTAACCTTGAGGTCGTAGGTTCGATCCCTGACTGAGCACCAATCGACTTTTTATGTTAAACGGCATGCATTAGACAAAAAAAATTCTATGGAGTGTGTCAGGCACAGAAGACTAATTTGCCTGTTAGAAAAAAATCAATAATCACGAAATATATACAAATCTGAGGCCCAGACCTAAAATGTTGTAGTGCCAGTTTTTTTGTTGGATTCAAAACCATATACAAGAATATATAATTCCAGATAAGGTTATTTGGTTTGGGTTTGACTAAAATACAAATAAATTTTGTTCTAAAATAACCAACCCGACGCCCCAACCATACAATAATGATGTACCCAGTACTTTCTATAATTTACTAGGTGATTGCGGCGGCTCGAACAATTGGTTTTATGGGCTAGTGTGTCAATGTCAACAGTTGTGGTGAAACTGGAAGTACATTTGCGTAGGTTACTTTTGTCTTAAACGTTTCTTTTTGTCCACAGATCGCGGGTCTTCGTTTTGTGTTTCTCATAAACCAAGAGTTAATAAGCGCCATTCGCCAAGAAGCTGTTAAAGTTAATATACCTACATGAGAATAATAAAGGTCATTTACATAAAAAATGCATTTTTATTGAGAACACGTTTATTTGGTCAATTTTATATGAATTCTCAAAACTAGGTTTCACTCAAAAAAATATATACCCAACAAATTCTTAAACATTCGTCACTTACACATTAAGATACAGAGTGTTCCACTAACGTGTATCACGGTACACTATCACGTGCGTTTCTGGCTTTAATATTAACACCAAAACAAACAATTAAAATTATTAACTTATACCTTAACCCTTACTTAGTTGCAACCCTTAATAATTATTTCAAATTATAACAATGGCCATCAGAGTGCACAAAAACGATCACGCAGTAGTGCTAACAATCATACATATAAATGGGAACTTATTTCATAAAAGAAGGAACGTGTGATATCGGTCAATAGACTCCATTTACATGCTAAGCCTCAAAATAAAATTTAAAAACACGACAAAGAACAATCAATAGCATATACCCTTTACATTTGTACATACTGTATAATAAAATTACTTAACAATATTTTATAAATACCCTCCTTAAATATAATAATACCACTATAATAATTTAAAACAGTTCTGTTAGATCACACAACATTCAACGCGCTTAAAATTCTTATACATAGGTTGATTACACTTATCAAAGGCAACATAGGTAAATAAAAGCACATTATTTGGTATATTTTTATAACACCCTGTAATTTGAATATATGGATAGGCACAAGGTGTAACAGTAGTATGATGCCTAAATATATATGAGATCAGTGAATCTTGAATGTCAGGTGTTGTAATCACAATATTTAGTGATTTTAAATATCGATGCCGATATTATGCAAAAATAATTTTAAAAAGATGCCTTTTTGATTCGCCATCTGTAAGCCAAAAACAGTCGACAGTGTCCAACCATTGTGCACAGTATGGAATACATATTCTTAAGGCTTTTATCAAAAAACTCGTTAACGTGTGGATTCAATGTTAGGCAAGGCATTGAAGTATGAGAAAATTCTCTGATTCTTGGAGTAATTCCCTCTAGGCACTTTGTGTTACACGTCATAAATATATTCTAGAAATGTGTAAGCCAAATTTCCAAAATATAAACTCCCTAAAATAACAGTGATACAAAAGCATTCTTACATACAATTAATACTCATTATCATTTTTGTGAGTATTGGCTTTGGTTATATTATCAGAGCTAGAACCCATGACCGCGCACGGCACAGCCGGATTCAGCGGTGCTTCCATACGATATAAAAAATACCATCAAAACGATACATTATTATACCAACCTATCAAAAAACTCGTACATCACAATACAAATCGAATATTTTTGTACTTCACCCTTAATTACAGGTACCAACTAGTTCATTCAGAAATATACATATAATATATAATCTGTGCTTAGAAAATAGATGAGCAATATTTATTTATAAATAACTGTAATGATTTTCAGTTTTACATATTTACATATTTTTGGTTTAAATAAAAAAAACTCTTAAAACTATAAGCTACATAACTCTTTGTGTTGAATAATGATATTATTCTTGTATATTTGTAAATAGCTTGGAACATAAATAAGGAATGACATTATTATCACTATACTCTTAATAATTAGCTACAAGAATCCAGGAAAGATATATATATATAAGTTACATAACAAAATGTTCAACTAATTTTTTTTTAACTGTAACATTAATATAACAGTGCAAAATATATTTTATTAAAGGAATGTAAAATGGAAACAAGAACAATAAACTCTTATAATCATAACAAAATTACTACAGATCTGAAATTTTTATATAATTAACAATAATTAAAGTTATAATTACTACAATAATTTTCTTTTCTTTACTAAATCACACTAATAAATTTTGGCTTTCATTTGCAGGTCTACTAAAATATTGTAAACAAGGTAACTATATTATTTATACAAAATACTAAAAAAAGGAATGCTGCAAGATGGTGGGATATATTTGGAATATGTGGCATTGGACCAGTTTAGGAAATTGAACGATAATTACAAATCAGTAATTATGTTTCAATCTAATTGTATACTTTAAATTACCCGATGATGGATGGTCTAATGTGGGCTGAGAAATAACAAATTTTGCCGTGCATATAGATTTATACTTTTTTAACTTCTCTTCTAAAACAAATGTTTTCTTTCTATGACAATATATCGCTTTACGTTTATTTCTTTGAGCCATTCTGTCGATAAACTCATTTCTTTCAATAAATACCCAAGGTTGCCACTTTCTACCAGTTAGATCTGGATTGTATAGTTTTTTTTTTATTGATGTGCTGGCATAATGTGCCCCGTTTTCATGTTTCTTTATAAGTACTTTAGGAATGCTATGTTTCGTTTTTTTAAATTTATCTTTATGCATTTTGAATTGAATCTCATCAATACTTTTAAGCACATCCTCAAACTTCGGCTTCACTTTTTTACGAACAACATCCTGTCTCATAGTAGCTTTCTTATGATTGGATATTGTACTAAATAAAGGCTCACTTTTAGCTAACTTTAGTTCTTTTAATTTATTTAAACTATTCTGAGGTAAGGGTAATTTAACTTTAAGATCATGTGACTCAATTATAGGTGGTATATATTTCTGCGCTGCTTTTGTAATCAAAGGTCTATAGTTAGTATGGTAATCGTTCTTTTCAGTAAATTTGTACCGTAACTGCTGGACATTATCAGACACATTATTAATTTCTGATCGTCTCGAACCATTTACACTTGTAATTTTTAACAAAATACTTGAACATTTATCCTCTGATGTAGTTGACGACACTTCCGGTGAACTAGATGCGGAATATTTACAATCGTTACTTGCTAATGACGTGTTATTAATCAAATCACAAGATTCAATGCGTTTTTCATCACCATTGTATTTATTTAAGTCATCATTATCGACATTTATTCTTACTGAAGACTCGATATCTCGATCTTCCCCGTGTTCTAATATAATATCGTCATCATTTCTATAACTTCTATCTAATAGAATAGGGCTGATATTTGGATCAAGGATTTCCGAGTATCTATTTGGTGAAAGTAATACATCATTTTTATTGTCTAATGAATTTTGAGATTCAATGTCGACCAGCGTCTTGTTAACATTCATTTGTGGCATTTTGTATAACGTCTCAACTATTTGCATATCATTCATGCACATGTTTTCTCCATATATTTCTTTTATTCTAACAATATGGTCACTCTCATTATCTGTGCATACACTGTCATTGCTTGACAAATTTGAATTTTCAGGGGATATAGGGGCACTTATTGTAATATCTACAGCGACATCGTCGTTGAATATGTTCTCTCCATAGCTATCACCACCTAACCATTTTTCTTGGTTAAAATCATGCGTTAATGAACAGTCTACATTTAATTCAGTACTACCGAGAATGGAATCATTTTGAAGTTCTTTATGAACTTCATTAACATTAGCTTCTTCAGTTACTTGCAAGAATTCTGACGATTCTACATATTCAATATTGCTAGATTCACAATCTTCTTCTGCTATTATATATTCATTATCATTTATAAGAATTAAGAGGTTGTCATTATTACATATCGCAGAAATGGATTTTCTCCTATTATTTTGTATCACATCACAAACATCTTCTTCGTTTGCACGAGGCTCAATAAAATTCTCAAATATAAGCCTGCGTCGCTTATTTGATGAAACTTTATTAAAACTATCATCACTGTATAAATCAATAGCAGAATCTGATAAGGATCTTTTTAAATCAACTCGCTTCGGAAATATTACATTATTTTTTAACTTCTCTATAGGTGTTTCATTTAAATCGTGATCTCCATTATTCGATTCTATGTTTTCTCTATCGATGCTTCCTATGTTTTCTTCTTGAATACAATCAGGGCCAATATGATTTTTACTTTCGTTAATTAATATTTGGCTTGGATTAAAGAGTTTTTCTATTAAATCTTGAGACGGGTAATTTGGCGTGGAAGTGGAAATGGTATCGTTAATATTTCTTTCTATTTCTTCCACACACTTATCATAATTGTTGTTTTCAATTATCGATCTGTTATCGACGTTGGTAAAATATTTCTCATATTTAATGTCCTCAGTTTGTTTTTGAGATGATTTCACACAAAGTCCTGAACTAAAAATAAACAGTTTTTGCATCCAAGGCGAAAAATATGCTTTTCTAAAACATCTTTTATAAAAGGATTTCTTATATGTAGAAAAAGTGTGATTTCGAATGTGATGTTTGACTACGTCTTCTGACACTTCACTATTTCGCAAATCGTTATTAACGCATGGTGAAATTTCACTATTCAGTTCATTTTCATTTATCACCATTTCTTTGGGTGCCAATTCATTTAGACCATTATTACATGAGGATAAAGAACTATCATTATTGTGGTTTGAGGATGCATCTCTATCATCTGTCGGCATATTTGCTATTGATATTTCAGATGTATCCTCAATGGTTGAAAATAAATCATTTTGATTATTGGATTTTAAAGACTCTGATGGAAATTGTAGACCAGTTGTGCAAATAATATTATTTTTGCTTAAATTTTCTTGCATAATATCCTTTACTTCTTGGTCTTCTTTTTTTGCTTCAGAAGGATTTATAAATATTTGATTAACGCCAGTATCCATGTGTGCTATAGAGTCGGGCCAGGAATTTTCAAATTCGTTTGCTTCATCTTTATTACTTTTCTTAATATTTGAATCGTCCTTACTATTTGTGTTTGTATCTTCTTTAACTTGCAATTTGCAAACTTGGACAACGTTTAAATTATTTTCTATAATACTTGATTCAGAAATAATTTTTTCACTACGCATTGCCCTTTGTTTACATATATCGTTTTCATTATATTCACATAACTCCGACTCTGCATTTGAATTATCCAATTGCATAGCACATTGCGCACGTCTAGGTTCATTATTTACATTTTCATAATTAAGAGTCTTTTCTACAGAGTTTTTTTCAGGTGGATTTAAGTTTTCGATGTTTTTTGGATGAGCCGTATTTTCTTCGGGACAATAAGGGGATTCCATTTGGTAGAAAGCATTATCTATCACTTGACTTCTTTTATTTATACTATGAATAGATTCAACTTGGTTTTCACTGTTTTGATTTGCACTTACTTCATTTATATTAGAGTCTGTTGTTAAGTCGTTACTTAGCTTTTGTTTTGGCGTTTCGTTTGTTTTAATACTGCAATTTTTTTTACTATTCTGTATATAAACTAACTCTTTTCGTTTATCCATATTATTTTTATTACTGTTTGTTATGTTATCGTATTTAACGCTACTCCCACTCAAGGCTGCAATCACAATGTCATCTTTAAATATGTCTTCGTCTTTATGATTGGCCTTATCACATTCAAATTGAATCTCGTCTTCTAGACCAGCATGAGAACTGCAAGGTATCAAGCTTTCTATATCTGATAAGCTTTTATTATCATGAAGCATAGTGGTAACAATAGGTGTAGGATGGTCAATTTTAGGATTAGGATCTAATTCTGGTAATATAGTAGTATCTTCATAAATCAGCCCTAACGAAAATCCAGGTTCACTTTGTTTTTTTTCTGTTTTCGTATTATGATCGTTTTGTTCCAATCCGCTTAATTCCATTTCAACTTTCTTAGTCACTAAAGAAAGGGCACACATTTGTGTTTCGTTTTCGTCTTTTGTCGACATCTTGTCTGTTTTAAGATCAGCTTGTACAATAATATTTTCAGAATGTATACTAACTGCAGAACTCTGGTTTAACGTATTTAAACTAAAATCAATGGCGCTGCAACTCATATCCTTTAATATCGCATTATCCTGCATATCAGAATTCATATCAAATTTTTGGATTTGCTCCAATTTTTCTTGAAGGACTGTATCATTATATACTTCTTTTTTTCTCATGGTATCTGGATTCTTAATAATAACACTGTCTGTTCTAGACTCATTTGGCAACGAATCTGTAGTTTTAATTTTTCTATATTTACTTAATTTTGCTGTCTCTACACAATTAATTTCAGGTGTTTGAACACGTCTATCGTTAAAGTCTTTATCACTATCATTTTCGGATTTATACAAATTTTGTGCAGTAGTTGATTTTAAGTCTTCATTAGTTGTGCTTATTTTAAATCTGTTTGCATCAATAAATTGCTGATTGATTTCTGGAAAATTTAGTTCTATATCACTATCCAATCTGGGCAAAGAAGCTAAGCAAACACCTGAGTTACTCTCTAAATCTTGTAAACTATAATTATTATTTTTAATTAAATCATCATTTGAAATATAGGATGTATTCATTTTGCAGCTTGTTGTAGGTGAATTGACAGCAACAATGTCTGTTCTATTAGGAATAACTTTTGAATTTGAAACACCTGTATTTAAAACTTTGTCAATTGTTCTTTCACTAATTATATTATGCAAAGGAGTTGCTATTTCAACATTCATCATTTTTGGGCTACAAGGTTTTATTTCAAAATTGCACCCTACTTCTTTATGTATTACTGATTGGCTTATTTTAGCTTCTACATCTAATGGTGATAATGGACGGGGAATTAAGGGTGATTGCCTTGCTATTTTTGAAGATAACTGATATTCATGTGACATTGGTTTCTTGTTATAACGTATGGCAGGGGTTTCAACAAGCTGCTCATATTGATCAAGTAATTCAATACTGTTATAACCTTTAATATTTTCGGGTAGTTTTGATATTTTTTGTATATGTTCATATTTGGATAATTCTTCGTTTGGTATAGTCATACTACCAAGAATAATAAGTTGCTCTGGGTTACTTTCAGATTGGGTAGGTACAGCTTTTGCTGATGTGATAGCAGTATCGGAAACTTCATCCTCACCTTCATTCCACATTTGAAGAAACTGTCTGACATCAAGACCCTTTTTATCAGGGCTAGTGACAGAATTTGATCTTTGTTTTTGAGAGGTTCTTGACCCATTTCCATACAACATATCACTTTTTCTATAAATCTCATTTTGAGTTTTAAAATTTCCAGAATCAATACTCCTGCCACTTGCAGATGATGATTGGCTAACATAACCACAATCTTCTTGCAACCCCCCTATTGATGCATGCATTGCTTCAAGTCTAGAAAATGATTCTGCAGGTGATTTTGCCAAGGATGAAGAATAATGCAAATGATGTGGTAAAGGATATGAATTTGGGTAAGGTGACTCCATTGGTTTCACAGGCATATTATCTTTCCTATACACATGATGTTGAGGTATATGATGCATATTTATGCCGGGATGCATTGCTAATGTTTGCCTCTTAGGATCATTAAAGTATGTCATATTGTCAACAGAAGAATACATTTTGTTTCTAACATTTTCATAATCAACATATAGTTTGCTATTCACATCATAAGGTAATTTAGTAGCTGTTAATGTATTAGGTGACATATCTGGTGGGTAAGGATAAATTTTACTAGGTATACAGTTTCCTTGAACTGGTCCATAAGAATGAGAAATATATTGATTTTGATAGGGATTAAAATTTGGTTGACTTGGTCTTTGGTATGGATCTATAATTGGATCAGGTACTCTTCGTATTGGAACCTGTGGATACATGGGATATGGGTGAGACGGTAATGTTTTACTTATATCATACTTTTGTGGTGGGAATGACAGTTGTGGGTGATATGTATTTGGATAATTAGAAACATAATCATACCTGTGTTGTGTATACCGTTCTCTTGTACTAGGATAAGGTTTGAATCTCACACTTGCTTCATTATACAAACGATCTACGTGGCCTTGAGCAGGGTCTTCTTGTGGTGGCCGATGAAGTCTCTGCAATGGTCTTTGTCCTGGAAAGTTGGCTACCTCAGGATATTGATAGAACTCTGGGGCAAAGGGTCTTTGAGGCCGCGGTCCAACAGCACCAGACCAGCCATGTCGTTGCACAGTTAGATATGGTGAATTTGCCGCAGTTATCGGAACATCTGAGCTCCTAATACTTTTTTGGCTATTAACTATAGGATTAATCGAGTAAGGCACATCACAGTACTTAACTTCTAGTGGCATATCAGCTTTGGAATTTTTTAAAGCATTATCTTCAATACTCTTAGAAGAATGATAAGGCGGCACCATAATCCGCTGCATATTTTCTTGGAATGTCTGTCTGGGAGATATATTTCTCATTGACTGATAATCTGGTAACTTCTGAGGGATCTCTGCTTGTAGTTGGTAAACAGTATCTGAGCATGGCCATGGTTCAACTGAAGCTTTTTTGAGATATGCATCGCCAGCAGTGGGCGGGGGTTGCACTCTATCGGGCCCTATAATAGCACACGGCCGTGAGCCTTGCGCCTCCACTTTACCCAATGAGTTTGATTCGATATCTTGATATGACTTATTTCTATTACTAAGTAACGTAATGTTGTTTTCATCAAAGTTGGTGTTTCCATCGTTAATAGCAGATACAAGAGTAGAATCACTTCTTAAATCTTTAGCGTCCATGGTCACGTTTTTTCGCGTAGATATTGAACTGGGTTTTAAACATTTTTCTTTTTAACTTCTATTCACTTATGGTAATACAATCGTTTTGTTAAACCGTCCACAATAATGGTAATTCTGAAATATAAACAAATTGTTAAACATACTTGTAGGTTTATTGACAACTGTCAAAATAAAACACTGCCACATAAGCTTTACTATAAACATTAATTAGGAATGTCTATAATCTTGAGCAAAAATGTTTAAAATAGAGCAAATACATACCTATACGAAAACTTGAATGAAATATCAATATTATTTCCTTGGAGACACCGATTTATTACGTTCTTGCAGTTTGTCCCGTAAAGTCATGTGTTACCAGTTTTTTGTATCTGTTAATTTCGACAAAAATATTTTTCATATACATAAAAGTGTTACCCTTGTTAAAAATATATTAATAATATATTAATATATTAAATAATTTGCGTAGTTGGCTTGAAATTATAAAAAAATAATAAATATACAACGCTAAAATATCAAACGAAAGGACTACATTAAAGCATTTATACACGGCCCTAAAATCAGTTGCAATACTTATAGATATATTTTCTAAGGCCATACTAGTGCGTAAGAAGGAGATAAAACAATGTTTGTCATGTTTAAATTGAAGTAGGTAGGAAGTGCCAACCGCAACAGGCTCCCAAATAGGCTCAACAATACTTCTTTGAACAAGTATCGATACTTCATATCGATACTAATCTATATATATAAAAATGAAACCCGTTTTCCGTTGTCACGACATCACATGAAAACGGCTCGACGGATTTGTCTGATTTTTTTTTGTTGTGTTTGTAATTTTCAGGAGAAGGTTCTTATAAAATTAAAAAATTAAAAAATTGCGCGAAAAATTAGAAAATTCAAGAATACTTAACCACCATACAATTCGAACTTTTTGGTGTAACCTTATGGCGTTTGACATAACACAACATTGACAGAATGCGTGCTACAAATATCGTCAGAGGATGTAAGAAAAATGAATATCGTTCAAATTAAATGCTTCGATCGGAGTTATTATATTGATAATATAATAATATGCGAGCCAGAAAAACAAACAAAGAATGTTGTATAACATAAAGCATTAGAATAATAAACACTTTGTTTCTGAAATATTTTTTAATTCATTATACCAATTTGAAATCAATATTCATAGTTAAGACAGGACAACGTCTGTCGGGTCCGCTAGTTCTAATAAAAGAATTGTTACCTTACATGCTTTTATTGTTTTGCTTAATAAAATCACATAAGTTCAATGCAAATTTGTTAATATCATAAAAAACCTATACATATATTATGATTTATATTTAATGTAAAAGAGAGATTCCATAAAAATACAATATTTTGGTAGTTTGATTTTTAAATATAGAGGAGAGTGGTATATTATATAGATATGTCGGTTAAACATATCAATGTAAAACAATGCATTGATTAATTTCTTAGAAAATTCTAAATATGAGATGCTAGTTTTAAAAATATAAGACAATTATAAAATATTATTTTTAATTAAAGGTATAAGTATGTATTTAGGTGGTTGAGAGAGAATGTATGAAACATCATAAAGCATGCATTTGATCATCAATGATCTAACGATAACCGCCAATAACGAACAAGATTATATGCTGCCCCTTGCATTTACATACAAATCATTCAACGTTAGAGTGAGTACAACGAACTAACTACCTAGTGTAAATAGTTACATAATTTTTATACTTTTGGTCTTATTCTTAGGTTGTTGAGTTGACATTTGGTATTCCTTTTCTTTTCTTATCTTATTTTAATGTCAATCATAAATCTATTGACCTATTAGTTACCTATTAGAATCCTTTGGTTATGTAAGTGTAGATAGATCGTTAGATGTCTATCTACATACGTTTGCTGATCAATAGTTCGAGTATAAATTGCCTACAATAGCTTTTGTATACCACTGAGTAATCAGCACTGCTTGTATCATTTTGATATCTACTTATACACGCAGGTCAAAAAATTAATTTAATGTAGAATATTATTGACTACTATTAATATATTTATTCATTAGTTGGAGCCCCTTAGGGAAACTTAGATATTTAATATTGATTTTATTCGTAATTACGTCATATCGCTTGCCATATCATGTCCTGTACTTAGGGATGTGAATCAATCAATCGTAGTCGATTTTTCATCTGCCACCTTCCGACATTATGTCTGGTCTTTTATACTCGGACCTCGAACTATTAGGCATATACGATATACATCGATATTTACAATGCGATACATTGAATCCGATTCTTTGAAGATGTATTGATACACTCGATGCATTGATGTTTTTTGTAAAACTCAAGTTTGAATGGAACACTATAATTTAAAAGTAATATAAGTTTATTCAGCAGCACAAAATTACATACAATTAAAAAGACAACAAATATACTGCAATATGCTACTGAAAAGGCATACACTCAGCAATTATCAAATTTCACATAAAATCTATCAAAACGAGATTAAGTTAATTTCAATTTTGATTATTCTTAAACGATAATTTGTGTTTATAATTTCTATTGTTTATTTTTAATTAAAAAAACCATGAAAAATAAAATATTTAGGGTGTTTATTTTGAAATTAATTAAAAAATCGATTATTTAATAATCGATTTTTCATGCTAAAAAAATAATCGATTAATAAAAAATCGATTTTTTTTTTATGCAGAATGTCACATCCCTACCGGTAATCAATCTACTATATAAAAATAAGTCGGGTTTTCCTTCCTGACGCTATAACTCCAGAACGCACGAACCGATTTCCACGGTTTTTTTTTGCAGGTTTATTGCAAAGAAAATTCAGGAAAAACTTCAACAGAAAAGCGGGACCACCAAACGAAATGTTACATAAAACGAAGCCATCTGGTGGCGAAACGGAGTTTGCCGAGTTTGCTAGTTATGATATAAAACATCACTATAATAAACACGAATATGTGTTAAAAAAAAAAGGGTGCGTATACTTATGTACGCGCGTTATACTTCTTTGGCATTATTAAAAATAGTTTTTGATTGCATGCAAATAATTAATTAAAATTAAATAATCAAAGACTGGAAAAGGAGTCATTATAGTCAATAAAGTTCAGTTTACATTTGAATATTTAATTTATAATAATGAGTCTGTTTTTGTGACAGTGACGTCTGTACAGATACATCTAGTCATAGACAGATATTATGTATATACATACCTTTACCTCATATAAGTATGTACGTCAAACATTATAAATTTATTTTACCTTTGAGTAGTAAAAAATATCGATATACATATGTATATGAATTAAGATCGATATTTCAAGAAAAAATATCGGTCTAATCTATTATCTACTACTTTAAAAAGTATGAGTATGCTATAATATTTAAAAAAGAATTGTTTCTTCAGCCTAGTTTTTTTACAAAAACTCCATATGCACAAAAATCGTTTGATTTTAACAAATTTGTTCATATTATATACTTAATATCAATACGTTTTAAATGTCTACCAAATGGTCAACTTGGGCAAACACTACAACTGCTTTAAAGGGATGATCAAAACAATGGTACATGTCTGGTCTGTGCATTTAGCAGTCTATCATAAAGTGACCATAAACAACAAAATTTGTGATCATAAATTAAGAATAGAAAATTAATTAGAATTTAAAAAAATAAAAATTCTACAGCGAATTGAAATGAAAATTTATGTCCGGTTCTTATTTCTTAATGTTTTTATATTATTATAAACTTAAAGGTTTTAATTCATTAATACTGTACTTACAATGAAATACATTTCGTTTAGCTTAATTGTATCTTTATTTTTTGCTGGTTATGTTATCAATACAATATGGAATTTAGCTGAAATATTTATACCGCCTGAATGTAGTCGTGGCGAAAAATGTTTTACGTCTTATTTAGCTTCAAATCCTGTGCAGTGTCTAGTGTTATTTACTTCAGTTACCGAAAATCCTTATAGGGAGGGGATATCGGGTGCGTCAGTAAATAAAGTTCACACATCTTTAAAATTTGATTACCGCAAATCTTCAAAAATGTAAGTGATTTTAATTTATAACTGTACTAAATTATATCTATACTCTATTTTCTATACCTTAATTTAGTTATTACTTTATTATTAATTTATGTCTACAAAATATGTTTTGTTTACTTTGCAGGGTTGTGAATTTAAAAATACCTCGTCGTACTCGAAATAATGGATCTTTTTATATGCATGCTGTACTATTGGATGAAAAACGCCTTTATGACGATTTTATTGATATATTTAAGACGGAAGCTGTGCATACCTTGCCTCTTGTCACATTTATGGAACCTCAGGCAGAAATGTTCAATCTTCTACAGGCTGTGAGTCCTTTCTTAATGTCCTCTTATCTCCTCTTATTCTATTTTGTGCACTTAATTAATAAGTTAGTCTATAAATAAAATCAGTTAATTATTCTATTTTAACTAAAACATCGATCCTTATTTTCTATCTCCATTGCATGAGAACAATTTAACAAATAATCTTATATAAAACAGTGCAATTGGTCTTTTTCATAACAGAAAACAGAAACGAAAGCTCCACAGAAAAAAATTAAACCATATGCCCACATATCCACCGAGGCCCCACTGTCAATATTGACAGATAATTTAAACTTGCCCCCTAAAAAAATTCCTGGGGAATTATATGCCTATTTGAGGTAAGCTATCTATCACATTGACTATTTATGCATAAAATATTAAATAAATAATAATTAAATGGTGCAATATATCACTATTGATTTAAATTGCAATGTTCCGTGCAATTAAACTAGTGTCAGTAAAAAATATCTTGCTAAATATCCTTTGCTAGTTAAGTTGTTGTTTAATGGTTTTGGGAATACATATTTTTGTATCTTTTACTTGCCATTCTTTATAGCTTGACCTTTTGTGCTCTAATTCAAAACATATTTTACCATAGTTACCTTTGTGGTATATTCATTTAATAAACAAAAACTGGCCTCTAAAATTGGTTTAGTAAGTAAGATGTTTATTAATACTTCGTTTTATTCTTTAAGGATTAAACAAGGAAAATTTTTGCCAATAATCCAGCATAATGTTTTAAAATCACGTATATCCCATTTACAATTACTAAATAGCAGTAGTTCAGAAGTGAATGTGACAGTAGATGTGGCACCAACATCATATGGTGTGTTAAGATTGGCATTGCATGTAAAATTGGCACTAGAACAACTCCAGATGCTTGGCTTCAGTGAGAAGGATGTGGACGATGTTAAAGGAATATTTGCTGACACAAATTTGTATCTTCTATCTGCAACTGTTCTAATTGCAAGTTGTCATGTAAGTATACTAACAAAAATAATGTCTAAGATATATTCTATAAAATTCTCTTGTAATTTTCTTAGCTTTTCATAAAATAATCTTTTATACTTTGACTATAGATTTAAAGAAAATTATGTATTTCTTTAATTTAATTTGACCAACTTAAGATTGTAATTCTTAAGCGGGCTATAGACGGACCGCATGTTGCAGTCAAGACCGACTGCAATATGCGGTTTGCTCAGGAACTGCTCGAGCGGTCAGTGTATTGCGAATATGAATTTAGTATGGAAACTGCAGATCGCCGTGCGGCGACCGCTTACAGCAGTCGATATCGGCTGCAACATGCGGTCCGTCAATGGCCCGCTTTAGTCATGTTTTTCTAGATTGAGTTAGTAATATATAAATAACTAAATAAAATTAATAATTGTCCATTTGAGAGATAGTTAATTCTAAGCCTTTAGCCTTTGATAATTGTTAATAATTTTCAATTGATCATTTTTACCGAAACGTATACATAATATATCGTGTAAATTTCCAGCTGCTGTTTGATTTCTTGGCGTTCAAGAATGACGTGTCGTTCTGGCGTAGTAAGCGGTCTTTAGCCGGACTGTCGCCTCGCACTGTATTGTGGCGGGCATTCTCGCAATTCGTCATCTTCTTTTATCTGATTGATGAACAGACGTCTTTACTGGTTCTAGTGCCGGCCGGTGTTAGTGCTGTTATTGAGGTATGTTTTTATTTAACTACGCCAAGTTTTTAAACTTCCTGCTTGCTTATTTCACCAATAATAAATAAATATCGTTTAATAAATATCTAAATGTTACATAATGGTATTGCTGAAGATAAATATTAAAAATCTCAACCAAGGCCGATAATTTCCTGTATCTGTTTTACTGATATTTTTTTAATTAATCATTAATATAACTTTTTACTTCAGAGTTGAAACCATTTTTAAATATATATAATATGTAATAGACATACTTAGATATAAAAATAGACATACTTATATATATATATTAAAGTGATTATAACTAAATATTTTGGTTAATGTTATTTTTTTTATATCTAAAACTACGTCTTCTAATAAAAATAATAAATGTAAGAAACAAATCAAGCATGAATCAGAAATTTCGTATTTGTCAAAAGATTTCTCGTAAACGAAAATTCATATCAAGATCATCAAGTTCAGGTGTATTTTCTAAATCACTTACATTTGTCTCAGTTGTGGAAAGCCAGCAAAGTTCTGCACGTGCGCGTGTCCGTATCAGGCGGGCGCGTGCGCGTGTGGCGCGAAGCGGGTGACGCTGGCGAACAGCAAACGGCACGAGCAGATGCAGAGGCCATGCGGTACCTTGCCCTCGTGCTGTATCCACTCTGTGCCGCTGGGGCCATTTACTCGCTGCTATACGAGCCACATAGGAGGTACAGTATCTCATTACAATCAACATTTCACAGAGAGAATATTTGAGTTAACAAATAATGACGATAATTAACCCCTTTTCGCGTGATTCACGTGCTATACCAGATTTTTTTATTTGTACCACAAAATTAGGACAACACATGATACATATTGACGTACGTTCAAAAAAATATGAAAAGCGGTGCCGTCCCTAAAACATGCGGATACGAACAGTATTAATACAAACAACAATAAAATAAAATAAAAAACTATAAAAAGAGTAAAGCCAGCCGCAGACACACTCTTCAGTATTATAATATATTTATTTAATTTAATTTATAAAATATTATTATAATAGCATAGCATTTATTTACTTGTTGTATGTGAGTGATTAATATACAGTAAAAATAATAACCTCGATTAGTTACGGCTAAGACTTTATATCTGAGCACTAAAGTTAAACCCCGAGTGATTCAGTATTTTTGGCTAAATTAAGGTGTATTTAAAAAAAATTTGTTCAAGGGGAATTTATATTTGTATATATTATATTTATATATTATATTTATATTATATTGATAAGTGATTTTTAACAATTGTAGTTAGCAATAATGTTTTATTTTATATTTTCTTCTCTGTTTTGGAATGTTGTCTCTTAATATCAAGTTTTGACTTTTGTATTAAATTAGTTTCGGATTTTCGCACTTCTGATTTCTTTTATCAGGAAGAGATTGAATAAGCCGTTAGTACAATTCATAAATTGTTTTTAACAGCTGGTACTCATGGGCGCTGCATAGCGTTGTAAATGGCGTGTACGCATTTGGGTTCATACTGATGCTACCGCAGCTCTTCGTGAATTATCGGCTGCGGTCGGTCGCGGCACTCCCCTGGCGTGCCTTCATGTATAAAGCTTTCAACACCTTCATTGACGACGTTTTCGCCTTCATCATCACGATGCCCACGGCACACCGCGTGGCTTGCTTCCGCGATGACATCGTGTTTCTCATATATCTATACCAAAGATGGTAAGTATCGCTATATTTCATTTTATTTTAATGTTAGAACTAAGTGTAAAAAAATATTTTATAAGCTGTTCCTGAGATAAGCACATAGGTACAATTTCACAAAACCTTTTCAGGTTTATAATCTAATATATAAAATTCTCGTGTCGCAATGTTTGTAGTTAAACTCCTCCGAAACGGCTTGACCGATTCTCATGAAATTTTGTGTGCATATTGGGTATGTTTGAGAATCGGACAACATCTATTTACATCCCCCTAAATTATTTTTTTAAATTTTAGATAAAAATAAAATTATGATACAGCATTAAAAAATACATACAACCCCTAATTTTCACCCCTCTACGATCAACCCCTATAATTTATTATAAATGATATACATGGCAAAACGACGTTTGCCGGATCACCTAATATTAGTATAGATTTCGAAATTGTATGGCATTAATTATGAATGTGAATTTCTAACTTTAACTCACGTCTGAATATGGATAGACACACTTTTGCGTTTTACGAATCGTGTGATAACCCTTCTTTACGCTTCTTTGATAACTGACCAAATTGGATCAGAAATAGAGTCTATAAATTAGGTACTACTTAAATCATCCATGATAGTTACTTTTTTAAACCCGTAGGCTTATTAAAAAAAAATATTGTAAAAATAACGTTTTATTTATAACAACGTAAATAAATCTATTTTTTAATTATAGGTTGTACCCTGTTGACAAATCGCGTACTGATAGTGCCCTCAGTATGGACGAGAACCCTGATGAGTTGGAACCTGCAAAGGAGAAGGCTGACTAAGGTTTTTACTAACAGGTAAAAAGTAGTGAAGTTACATAAATTTGTATATTTAATATTTTATTTGTTAGCCTAAATTCTCATACTCGAGTATCCTATTCCAACAATATCAAATACAAACTAGTCGCCTCCTTTTTTGAAATCGGTATAAAACACATAAAACTATGCCATAATTGCCCTTCTTTTTGTGGTGCCTCTACGATTACTGAAGGTCCGCAGTGAATCTCCGAAATGTGTTCTTGTTCATTGCCAATTTAAAAAGCCATACAGCTGTTGCATTGCAACTTGTCCCCCGTTCAGTCTAGAATGTTCTGTAATATTAAGGTATTTTGAGCCTACCAATTTTGCCCGTTATGGTCTACAGAAGTCTGATGTAATCAACATATAACACTTCTCTACATGATGGTATAGACAAATAGGTTTAGGGTTTGAATTTGGTTGAAATTTTAAACCGAAAGACGGTAAATGCTTTTCGTTAACTAAATGGTCAATTTACAATTAATAAATCAAAAACGCACCGTTTCGTCTTTAGTTTTAGAAAGTTTCCTGAATAGTTTACTTGCCTTGCTCAAAATATACTTGCTACACAGTTTGTACTAAACAAAGTTGGTTCAAAGGCCCTTTTAAAGATTCATAATTTTGGTTTCCTCATGTTGTTTGCATTTACCTGGCTCCTCAATACGAATTATTTTTTCTTGAATATTCTATTGCTCTTAAAAGTAGTTACAAGGGTATAGGATTCCCCTTTCGAGGTAAAGGCCTGGTCCAATAAGGACCAATTTTCCCTCGATTGAGCATCCCGAAACCAGTAAACCCGCTATCTTTTTGATTTTATCGTCCCATCTAGCGTAAGGCGGCCTCCCTGGCCTCCTCTCCCTACTTTCTCCTCCACCTCTTTTAACTTCTATTCCTTGAGACCCTACCTATACCTGATTATATTATACTGTCTCCAGTGTTATTTGGTTTATTTATGACCGAATCACAAATGCTATTTTATAAATTAAATAACATTTCATTACGTTTTTGCGTTTTAGGCACGTTTCATGATCAACATGATGGGTCCGGAGGTAGAGCACAAAAACTGACAAACGATCGCAGACGCAGAACGCAGATTGGAGCTATTTGCACAATAGTCGTATAAAACCTTAACTAAATTTGTGCTATTATTTCAATCGCATTTTTTACAACATAATATCCTCGGAAGTCATCACGCCGTCTAAAGGCAAAATCTGGAATTGCTGTTAATAACGCTTTTACGAATTTATTTTAATGTATTTGTACGTGACTGCATTTATTATGCGTATGTTGTTAAACATCTATGTTGCTCAAAAATGTCTTAAATATATATAATAATTGTCAATAAGCTTAGCCTCTATTTAAGGAAGTTTTTGGTCTTAAAAGATATTTTGCGACAGGTGTGCTCTGGATTTATATAGAAATGGTCCCTGTTCAAGCATCAATTCCATACTGGGTTAACTGACCGTCATTTGTCTTTTTACAGGATGATATTTTTTATGTAGTAAAATACACTAACACAAAGATAAAAAGACGCTATTACAATTCACCTACAATTTTAATAATTCTATTAGACGTAATTTTATTCGAATAGAGTGGTATAGTCTCAATTATCACGTCGATTCGATGTTTTAGACTATATAAATATTTTTATATTATTTTTATATGTATTTTAGCATTTATTTTGTTGATAGCAAATGGATTGAACGAATATTGCCGTTGAAGTAAGTGCACAAAACTATTCATTGTAAACTATCGAAGTGAAACCGTCAAATTGTGAAACGGAACGCACCTCGCGCCCTGATTGGTTGAACGTCAAATGCCCCGCGCCACCATATTTGTTTGTTAATTCGTTTGTTGTCGAATGTATGCCGTTCAACCAATCAGCGCGCGAGGTTTTTTTTTAAAATCACAAAGTTAGGTTAACAGTTTAATAAAACTACTTGCTTAACAGGCGCTATAGGCGTAGCTTGTTTTAACATCTGTCCAGCTACTATCTTTTTCAATAAAGCTTGGGATCGCGTTTTGAAAACTTATCGGGAGTTTTAGGGTAACCTGGTAACTAAATGCGACCGCGATCATTGTATGTTCTTTTCACTAACATCGAAGTAGGTATCTACTAGAAACTAGGTACTAAGCAAGTACGGATTTATCGTTATGTATGTATTTCTTATGTATATGTACATTATAAAAAACTTTGCGTCTGACCTGGTTCGTCGTGAATACCACTAGTACCAAATGCATTATTTATTGTTCATCTAAAGAGAGGCTTGCGTTTTAAGGCTACATGTAATACTAGAGGCTGATTAAATTTTATTTATATATTCGTCTTGTGAGAAAAATTATTATAGAGTTTGCCGTAGCTTAATTTTGTCATGTTTTGTTTTAGTTGAAAAATTTGTTTATAAGGTATTTTTAGCACATCAACATTCCTGTTTGTTTATTTTTAAGTAGCTAATTATATTATTCATTTACTTTGACAAATGTTCGTCATGGTTCTTGTATTTTTATTATTATTTTCTAGCCTGTAAATTATGGAGGCTAAATATACAAATGAATTATAAATGTTTGAAATAAATGCGATACATCAGCGATACTTCTTTCATTTATTCGGTATTGAACTTGATCTTTGAAGACGTCATGATAAAATTGAACGCTGGTAAAATATTATGTAATGGAAGTGCGATAAGTGTAAAAAGTGATACTTTACCGATTTCTAAGACATTACGCGCTACTATTTATACAATGTCAGGTACAATTAGACGATGTTTGCTGATATAATTTAAAAAAATTAAAATGAAAATAAGTATTTGAAACAATTCCAATTAAAACGATTACAAACTGCCTTTATTTTTAGTTAACCATTCTCTATGTCTCAGTTCTCAAACCGACATTACTTAGTAAAGGTTTATGTAGTCCTTAATTTGATAAATTTCATAGAAGTCGTAGTCTAATTAAAATTGTTATGACAATATTTACGAATGGACTAAAGAATAACAAATTGGATTTTGTAACATATTACGCTAGCTATAATTAATTGTTCATTTAATATCGAATTAAAGATTGTGCTGTTTGACCATGAATGGGTGACCAATGGCTAACTGGTATGGTAAGAGATTTCGCATTATGTCATACACCGTTATACTCAGAGGTTGTGTGTTCAAGCCATCATGTGGACGGATTGGTTTGATCTTGTAGTACAAGCCGGTTTATTAACAAGTGCAATCGTTGTGTATTTAATATTCTTTGGGAAATCTTCGAACAAGAGGAGTTCGGGTAACTATGTCCTTATTTTTTGTAAACTTTTTTGCGCTTGTTTCTGTGAATATTTGTTAAGTTTTTTGCTGTCAATATTAATGTGATTATTTGATGTATAAATATATATTTCATTACTATTGTATAAATTACATCAGTTTTTGTTGATAATTTGGTTTTATCGCTGATTGATAGTGATCCATGTGCACCTGTTTTCATTTCGATAACATTTTTTAGTAAGCGCATTTAACATTCACTCGAACGGTGAAGGAAAACACCGTGAGGAAATCGACATGTCTTAGACCCAAAAAGACGACGGCAGGCACTGGAGGCTGATAACCTACTTGCCTATTACACACAGATTTTTAAAAAAATATTTTTTAGTGATATAAAACTATTAGAGTTCAAGGCTGTAAAACTTCTGTAAGAAATGGACACAACACGTCCTAATATTTTATTTTCCATTATCAGTTTCTGTCGTAGTTATTTCGAATTTAGAATACATTTGATAACCTTTAGTAAGTTATCAATTAGCTTAATCTAAAAGTTACAGTTGTGAATTTTTAATTATCAATCCGGACCTGCTTGAACTTTTTTAAATATTTTAAAGGGTGGAATTATCTTAAATATATTGCCGCACGTTACACCGTAAACCGATGGAAGCGTACCGTGCGGCCTGGACCACTCTACGATGGTCCACGACCCTGGCAAAGTAAAGGTTTTGACGGTTTCACATTTAAGACTAGTGCACCCGACGGTACAGCTATCGTTCTGACTATAAAAAAACTCTATGGGCCGACGCAACTTGCTGAAGTCTACATATATGTGAAGTTACTGGACGGAACTTACAAGGTGCCTCGTGAGTATTTATAATTTTTTAATTACAAACAATTGCATTATATTTATAAAAACTAAGGAACTAATTTCATAATTGTTTCATGGATAGAGAAATACTATACTATATAAAAGATTCCATGAAATTTAAGGTGAGACATTCAATTTTAATTACACAGTTCTGAATGTGTTTGACAAAACCAAAATGTTCAAAAAACACCCTGATTAAAAATAAAAGCATTATATATATATACACATATATTCTTTAAGTAATATCTCGATACAAACAGTCATTTTTATCTGTAAGCTACCACCTAAATTCCAATAAATAAATCAGTGTAGGCCTAGTGGCTTCAGCGACTCTCATCCCTGAAGTCGAAACCCAGCTGCTGTACCTACATCAAAAGAATTTCTGACTATGTGCGCATGTAACACTCGTTCGAACGATGAAGGATAACATCGTTAGGAAACCGGTATGCCTTACATCGACGGCGTGTGTCAGGAAAGTACACTGATCACCTACTCGCATATAAAATAAACAAATGTTCACGAAACAGATATAGAAGGTATTTATTTTTTAACATTTGTTTTTTTAACTTCCAATATCGATTGCGATTCAATTAAAATGCCAATTGAATTTTCGTACTACTATAAATTTTCTGGAAACAGTTTTAAAAGTACATGGAAATTCAGGATTTGTCGTTTGGTAATTAGGGTTTGTATTTTTCCGACATAGATACTATGTTGACATAAAATACATATAACATTAACGAGCCAATAATTGAAATATTATTGGTTTTGAATGAGTACGGGACAATTACTAAACCAGGTTACACAAATAATGTTTCTGTTTATTTTGTGATTAGATATGTTGTACATACATTATAGAGTTATTGTCATCATACCAGGATACTTCGCAATAGTTTTTTTTTTTAATTTTGAAATGAAAGCTACGTAAAATTTATCTCGTAGTCAAACTCGTAATAATAGTAAAAATAGAACAAAATCTTAGTTTATAGAATTAATTAATTTACTGTATTGTATGTAGATGATTCGGGAACGTCGATTAGTTCTTGGGAGGATGTTCCATCGGGATGGAGGGGAGGTGGTCTCAAGGTTGAAATACTGGAGCCGCAAGATCGTTGTAGGATATCATTCAATGGGCTCCTTGTATGCAATGAAGACGGTGTTATACGACATGTGAAATTTAATTTTATGTACGTATTTATTTATGATTTCTAAAACAAATTACAAAACATACAAAGACGTAAACCAAAGAACTAGCTGCTTATCTAAGAATTCTAATATGGTGTTAATAAAGTCAAGATTGTTTTTATAAAATACCGTTTTAAATGTTTTCATTCTGATCTCAAAACAACTTTTAAAAATGTGTTCATAAAGAATACAATTAGGTAGATAATATAGTCTATACCTAATGTTCGGGATCCCGGGAAATAGGATAATTATTCCAAAAATATACGAAATTGACAATACTTTCAACAATGTAATTATTGGATTATATCAATAATAGACTGGAAGTCTTGCTTTATTCATCATCATCAGTCTTAGATGCATGTCAGTGGCGTAACTATACCATCTGGGGCCCGTGGCAAATTCTTTTGATGGGGCCCTATCAGTAAAAATCGTCACGTTGTACTCAGTTTAGTTTTAATATACTTCGAGATTTTCAGCGTACTCAATTAAACGTTGTTTATGTACCACTAATGGCCTTAGGCCTCCTGTCTTAGGCAAGAAGGAAGGGTCTGTAGTCCCCACACTAGCCTAATACGTATTGAATCGGATATACACACTCATCCATAGAACATAATATCTCTTGGTCAGGGGCTCTCTTGGGTCAGGGGCCCGTGGCATTTTGCCAGCCCTGCCACCCTATTGTTACGCCACTGATGCATGTACTGGACGATGCAGTACGCTAGACGTCGAATCTAGGTCAATCGGCTCTCTTCTATACATTGATCATAGTCTTTTAAGTTTTAACCTATGCCTTACTTGAAATGCTTTCAGCTGGGCATCTGCTACCAAAGTTACGAGATACCCTAAAGACTGGAGCAACAATCTCGTTGCGGAATCTCTAGTTTTGCAACCATGTGATGGACCATGGCAGGAATCGTTGTAAGTTAAATTTTTTTTTATATAGATCTTCAGTTCTTCGGATGTTCGCTGCGACATATTTACGCAAGTATAATGCTTAGCGGGAATCGTTCGACTTTTTTCCTGCCGTCATAATTAGGTTTTTTCCATAACAAAAATATTAAATTTTCATTAATAAACATAAATTACAGAGCTTTTAATGCTTCGTCTCTTCTTATATTAGGACTAATATACGCATTAATATAACAGGAACAAATGCATCGAAGGCTCAGGAAGCTGGTCGCAATTCGGAGCATTACAAGGAAGGTTCCAGGCCTTTGAAGAGGGGAAGATAGTAAAGAGCCAATATCTCAGGTGTAGAGGTGTTAAGGAGCGTTATTGGATAGCCACAGAATATGGACCAAATCGGGCGATAGCTATCACTGCCGCAGCAAAAGATGGCACTGTCCTCAATCTCCAAGGGTTTTGCTTTAACGATATTACTCAGTAAGTATGATGTTCTTGCGATCTCTGTTGGAAAGCTAAAACACACTGAAATATAAAAAAAGGGCGTGCGTACAAAGTACACATGTCAGAAGTGAAACTTCTTTGTAGGTAAATTAATTATTACTAAGGTAAAAGCCTATATCAGTATATGATCACTCCTGTATGTAATTGTATATCTATATTCACACTATTTACACACAAAAAATCTGCGTTTACTGCACAAGACGTTATGCGACAGATTTGCCATCTAAAGTTCTAATATGTAACTAAACGATGTATTCGTTATTTCGATGTATTTGTTATTCGTTAACCAATAGCGTATATTTTTACTCGATATCCCTTACTCTCTTTCTGAATCTTTCTCACTATAGTTCTCTCCCTACTCTCGCTCCATGGCTATTTGCTTCATGCTTCGTTCGCCTTTTCTCACTCTCTCAATCCGTCTCAATCGCTCTCGCCATTTTCTTCGACAAAACGCTGGACATCTTCGTGACGCTAATATTATTATTAGTTATTGCGTTTCATTCGTAAAAATTTTACCCTCATGCGCCTAAAGATGTTTCACTTCAATAATTCTTAATTTACTTAATTTTCAATGGTCGATTTTTATAACTACATAAAACAAAACCTTAATGATATTTTGATTCTCTATGTATTGCTATTCTTATGTATTTATTTGGCAAAATGTATACGATTTCTAGTAGGTACTTATCGCAGGAACTATGAAGGGTCTCGGTTGGTAATCTGTGTTTGATCTAAACCCAGACTTATATCTACCCTACGTCCCATTAGGAAGTTGCGCTACTTAAAATGCAAAGTTAACGATTGCCGTATTAATTATTTGTCGCAGATGTATCTCAGGCACGGTGAGAATGCCTAACTTCAGCTTACATGCGATCACGTCAGCTAATTTGGACTTGAAGGAATTTTGTGAAACGGCCGACGAGATACCAAAGACGTATTCCATAAATATCAAAGGTACATTCTGTTTATTATAGGTCATAAATCATAGACTCAAATATAATAACGCTATTTTGTCATTAACCCTGACGATCCTGGGTTTGATTCCTGGTGAAACAACAGTGCCTTGTCGCACTAAAAAATATCTGGAGCAACAAGTGTTCTTCTTCAAAATCTACGCTTCTAATATCGCCCCATTGGTAAATATCTAATCTATCAATTTCATTTTCAGCTGGAAATCGGTGCCTGAAAGTAATTCTTAGGATACCCGACGAAGGCTCTAGTCTGATGAGTGGAATATACCAACAGCACGAAATCCATTACCGAATGATCTTCGTTGAAATATATGGAGAGCATGGCACTGGTTTATTGGAATTGCAATATGAACGTAAAGGTAAAATTTAATAATTATATTCTCGTGAGGTTGTACGATTGAGATATGATAACTACAGTTTGTGTAACTTTTTTTTGTATAGTAGAAGACATCGTAAGGCAACAAACACTTTGTCAGGCACAGAAGGCTGATAACCTTCTTTCCTTAAATAAATCTGATGCCGATATCGAAGAGTTACTTTTTTTTTTATAGAACGGGGGGCAAACGGGCAGGAGGCTCACCTGATGTTAAGTGATACCGCCGCCCATGGACACTCTCAATGCCAGAGGGCTCGCGAGTGCGTTGCCGGCCTTTTAAGAATTGGTACGCTCTTTTCTTGAAGGACCCTAAGTCGAATTGCTTCGGAAATACTTCAGTGGACAGGTGGTTCCACAAAGTGGCGGTGCGTGGCAAAAGCTGCCTTCAACAACGCTCAGTTGTGGAACGGCGGACGTCGAGGTGATACGGGTGGAATTTCGTATTCTGCCTCGACGTCCGATGATGAAACTCAGAAACTGGGATACAATTGGATCTTTAAGCAACGCGTAAACTTGAAAACTTAAAATGTAGTACATTTTAAGAAACTAGTTTTTATTCTACACAGTCGGTGGTTTTAGGACAATAAAATTAATAAGAGAAGATTGTAAATCTAAAATCACACTAAAATTTTAGATAAGCTCTCAAGTCCATTATCTATGAAGTCGGACCATAAGTTGAAGTGGGTGGAGTTAAAAGATGTGCCAGAATGCACCCAATATTGCGTAGGATTTGAGGAGTGTGGAGCCAGTTGCGTCCAATTGGTTGGAGGAAAGGGAGCCTCTTTAGCTCTACTGGCTTCTGTGCAACATGAGGAGGTATATTGTTATATTGTTTCAATACTTTGTTCCATTAGAAAAACGCCTGTATGTGACTAGTGTGTAAACGAACAAGTTTCGTTGCCACAATGAAATTTTATTCTAAGACAGATCTTGGGGTGTATAAATTATCTATAATTACTCAATCATATGTATGTTATATGTTTAATCATATGTCGTAAATGTCTGCCAAAGTAATATAATCATCTATGGCGACTTTACTATTTTTTTTATATTTACTATGCATGTGCCGATCCTTCATGATAAGAGCGTATTGATTCCTTATTTATTTATTTATTTAAAACACATGGGTTGGATAGAAATACGTTATTGTACCAACTGCACGGTCCCAATATAGAAACATTGACGAGCGGACTATCCTTCTGGAATCCTCGAGGCTTTCTTTCGCCCGCTTTTTCTCTCGGCCAACACGCTCTGTCTTCTTTGCCGATTAGTAGAAATGTCTACCGATACAAATTTTATGACGTGGAAAAAGTGATACCTGTATCTTATATTCCATAATAAACTTATTTTTTTTATTGCCTATTAAAATAATACTGTATCAAAAAACTATTGTCTTCCAGAACTATCAAGTGCCTCCAGGGTTTTGTATAACTACTAGAGCTTTGGATAAATTCCTTGATTTACATTCTGACGTGATGGCCGCCATTAAAGACATAGAGGCCGCTGCGGTGGATTATGATGAAGTCACTTTCAAGGACAAATGCCAAAAGTAAGTATTGTCTGATTAGGCAAAACATAGATTAATTAATTAGTGTAGTTGACATAATTAAAAATCATTCATTCATATTTTTTCATAAAATGTATAAATACATATTTATATATACATTATATTGTAATAAGCGTTATTTTTAATTTTATGCGAAAGTAGTTACAAAGATTTAATGTACACAGATTTGATTTGATTAGCTATTCAAAATTTATAAACTTAATAATATTACAAAAATTGTGGGAACTAAAATAAAAAAATATTGAGTTAGTAATGGTTTACTAATCAAGCACGATCCACAAAGATATACAATCTATATGTGACAAGTAAAACTCAGGGAGCCCATTATACATCTCTTCAGTCCATTTTATTCATGAAATAATATTATTCAATGTTTTGTAATCCAGAGCTACAGAACAATTTTTATCCAAAGAAATATCAGGAGAACTAAAAGACGAAATCATAAAAAGTTTAGAAGTATTAAAAACCAACTGCCTCAGTACCGAACCACGTTTTGCAGTAAGATCTTCTGGTGAGTATTTAAACATATATCACCGAATCGTAGCGTTTATCGTTACATTTCATAACGAAAACGTTTAAAAAAGATCGCATCGCTTGATTGTTTCAATACTGTCTCTGGACCAATCACAATTAAGCGTTTTATCAAGGGTTTCATGTTTTTTTTTTTTTGTTAATGTACAATTCACACCAATTGACCTAGTCCTATGCTAAGCTGATGAAGCTTGTGTTATGGGTACTAGGCAACGGATTTACATACATATTATAGATAGATAGACATATAAATACATATTTAAACATCCAAGACCCAAGCACAACACCAAATGCTCATCACATCGATGTTCGTGTCAGCCGGGGATCGAACCCGGGACCCATGGATTCGCAGTCAGGGGTACTAACCACTAGACCAATGAGCCGTCTAAAATGTTAAATCTTAGGATTATTTATTCCAAATACCAGTTGTTCAATCAAGATAAATTTGGTTAGCAAGACCTCTGACCAAAGTTTGTACTCAACAAATACGTCGGTTTGACTCATATGTATTGATATTTTAAATTAAGATTGCTTATTCACGTACGATTTGTAATTTCAACACGATTACTGTATACATTTATTAAATTTCTATCTATTCCGTGGTTATTTATTATGATTGTTAGGCGTGGGTGAGGATGGCGAAGCATTGTCAGCGGCGGGACAAAATCACACAGAATTGGGCGTACGCTCGTCTCGAGATGTCCTACGGGCTGTTCAGACTTGCTGGGCTTCCATGTTTGCCTTCAACAGTGCCTATTACAGAAGGTGAGTTCTTGTTACTCAATTTCCCATTGAGCGGGTTTTTTCTTCTCTCTAATTCATTCTCTTCTTTTCTCTATCTCTAAACACCAAAATTATATTTTTGCTGATGTTAAAAATACATGTTTTTCATTAAGTCAGATTCACTTCAATTGCAGAAAACCTTCTAGAACTTAAGAGATTTAGTATTGTCTTTTTTTGACATAACTTTCACACATTTATGAATGATAATATGATGATACTTTTTGACATTCAACACCTTTTGTCTTCAGTCACCGTGACCACGCACGCTGCGCTGTAAAGCACGCGAAACGTCGGATAAATTTAAAATTATGAAAAATATTGTAAATACATAACTTCAATCCGGTAAAAAATTGCTTAAAGATTGTTGAAAAAAATTAAATTATGCTATTATATGCCATATAAATATAAACCTAAAAATTCCATATCATGTAGGCCTCTCGACTAAAAACAAGTTACCAGAAACCTAGCCAGATTTAAACAATTTTCATATGTGTATCGCAGGCAAAACGGTCAGCCGTGTTGTGTGCAGGGTGGAGTAGTAGTACAACAGTTAGTAGAGGCCCAAACGGCTGGAGTCATGTTCACTTCTCATCCACAATACGGGGATCCTTCAAGGCTTTTACTTACTGCCAACTATGGATTGGGAGAGGTTCGTAGGAAACATCGCACGGATTGTATTTGTTTAGGATATATTTGTAATATTTAAAGAAATTCCTTGTTACAGAGTGTGGTATCGGGTATGGTAGAACCTGATACGATAGAAGTCAAACGTAGCATGGATGGGACAGTATCTATAGCACACATTGAAGTGGGTAGCAAGGCGCAAAGAATAGTAGCAAAGGAAGGCAAAGTGGAATCGGAAGATGTCTGTGAGGGGGAGAGAAGAACTTCATGTTTGAGTGAAGAAGAGATTATGAAGCTGGCAAGACTAGGAATACGACAGGAGCAATTATGGGGCGCTGGAAGAGATATTGAATTCGCCATTGGCAAGGTTTTTTTTTTATTAGTTGTTGCGCGATATCATAAATTTAGTACCCTTGCGGGTCTTGGACTTTAATTTCTTAATGTTTCATTCATGTGTCAACCTGCTGAGCCGAACATGTTTTTATTGTCTAAGACAGTTTCTGTTGATGATGTTCTTCTATATAGCAATTTTTCCTATTGTATATATACAAGAGATACAAAATCTACAATATAAACTTCGCGATTCAACGAAAACGCTACGCAAAATCTTTATAATAATACAATTTAATTTCTATGTATCTGCCAAAAAAGTCTTCAAGAGAGATTTTTTAAAGTTAACATTGAATACAATTCTTAATATATTAGGACGGGACCATTTACCTCCTGCAAGCTCGTCCTATCACATCTTTGGAAGCCTGGACTGAGGAAGAGTTACTGCATGAGTTGGACTTTCCTGTTATGTCTGATGACGAGCTGATTACTTTCGCTAACGTGGGAGAGGTTAGTATATTATTTTAAGTACTGAGTAAAATAAATCTATTTTTGTTTTTATTTGTATGCTTGATTTTAAAAAAATATTTTATATTGATTTTTAAAGCAGGATTTTTACCTACATTCTAAGTAAACCCTGTTACGTGACCAATAAATAAATAAGTATTTTATCGTATTAAAATATTAGTGACGCTACAACTTATTGTCTTTGAATCAGATTTCTGTAGGTATTTGTTTCGTTTAAACGTTTTCTTAGCCGTCTATGCCTGATACACGTTGTAATTGGAATTTAAGACATGCCGGTTTCCTCACGACGCACTTAACAAAGTCAATTGTGATTTAACCGCACTACTCAGGGTTGAATCCCTTGAAGCCACTTGTCCAACACCGCTCTTTTATCCTTCATTCTCCATGAAGTTGACAAAATGTTTACGCTAATATAAAAAAAAAGGATGCGTGTACTTATGTACGCGCGTAAGAAGTTATACTTCTTTGGCATTATTAAAAATAGTTTTTGATTGCATGCAAATAATTAATTACAATTAAATAATCAAAGACTGGAAAAGAAGTCACTATAGTCAATAAAGTTCAGTTTACATTTGAAAAGTTAAATAAATAAATATTTATTATTATTCTCTTACATTAAGTGTAACATAAATTCTATTATTTTTCGAATATTGTTTTTAAATTATGTCCAATGCCGTAGCATCTTCCGTGGGCAACTTTATTCTGTTAATTTTGGTCACGGTGCGCATGCATCGTAAAATTTCACTCTCATCAATTTTTCATAACGCGCCTAAAAAAGTATAACTTCAAAATTTATTTTGAACTTCAGGTTCTACCTAAGCCGTTCACAGCGCTATCATTTGACTTGGTGATATCTCCCTTAGAACGGGGTATTTCTGCGCTAGTCCCTGAAGTCGACGACAAATATTGCAAAACTGTAGTCGTCACTCACAACAGAGGTGCTGTTGCCCTTTATAACGTAAGTACTTTATTTATAAAGTTTTCTTTATGTAACGCTTGTCAAATATTGAATTTTTTGCATAAATATTTTAGGAACATTAGAAAAAGAAGAGCTTTGGAATTAAAAATAATGACGTGGAAGGCATTAGAATATTAGAATATATAGCAAATGTCCATAAAAAATAACATTACTCTTCATCTAAATATAAGCATTATATGTATAAAAGCAGAGGGCATTTTGACTCACACAATTTGCTAAAATAGTTTGTTTATATTGCTTTGTAAAAATACAATATTGGTTCTTGACTTTGGCAAAAGCCCTATTAGCGGTAATAGGTCATGAAATGTCTTTTACAATTAAAATAGAATGCAGCGGATTAAAACACAATTTTTAATTGCTTTGACGTGTGGTTTGTAATTTTAAAATATTTTTTTTGTTCTACAGACCGTGTACCGGCGCGTGCCTAACACAATCGACGTGAACCTGCGTATGATCGAAATGTCTATTCACGGTCACCGTGTGGCGGACGATGTCATTCTCAGTACAGCACTGCATCGCCGTACTCCTGCCCGTACAGACCGACTGCGGTCAATTCTTGATATGATTAAGGTACTCTTAGTTACATCTTAATATATATAAATTAGGTGTCACGTTCTTTGTCCGCTATGGACTCCTAAACTACCGAACCGATATCAATCAAATTTGCAGACCGTGTGCAGTTTGATCTAACTTAAAAGATAGGATACTTTCATTTCAATTTATACCCGCAATATTATTTTATTGCAAAATATTTGTTTATTATTTGATAGTCACAATTCTAACAGATGGCGCTGTGTTGAAAGTACCAACGTTTCACATAAGCTACAATTTAATGGCATAACCACCAAAAAAGCATAGTGGTCCCCATGACTGGTGTTCTCCTACCGTTTCCCTTGAATGGTTTGCTACTATGTAATATAACAAAAACCTTAGCCACAGCAACGCTTGGCCGGTCTGCTAGTTTACAATATGTTTAGAGTTTAGACCTACGTCTATGTTAAATATTTCATTGAAAAATCTTATTCTGGTCACGTGCCAAACTATGATTTATCATACTAAGGGTCTGTTTCACAATGTATGGATAAAGTACCAAATAGCTATGCAACACATAAATTATTTGGAAGATAAAAGTTCCGAATAAGAAACTTTGCGTTTCACAATCATATTTTATCCGGCACATAACTATCCGACACATAAAGAAGATTGTGGTAGCAACACCAAATTCGTATGTTCCGTTTTTTTGTTACGAACAAATAAAGTTACAAAATTCTATAGAAAAACATAGAACCTTAACCTTTTTGTTGGTCATTTAATATTACTTGTAATGAAACGGGCTGTCATTTTCACATGGTATTTTTGTTTGTTAGGTTATTGAGTATTTTAGTACATATTTTAGTTCGGTGCCTTCGGCTTGACCTTTCCGTTGTTTTTGTGATTCGAGGTGGATTCTTTAACTTAAAAAAATGTCTACGCAAAAACGTGAAAGAAGCGTCAATTTCAGCCAGGAAGAAGTTGAGCTTCTAACTTCGCTTGTTGCTGATCATAAAAATATATTAGAAAATAAAAAAAGTGACTCAGTCACCTGGCAGGAGAAAGAGCAGTGCTGGAAGACGTTAGAGGCGCTGTTTAATAGCACAAGTGTGGAAAACTTTCGCAGCGCTAAAACTTTAAAAGCTAAATACGAAGGCTTAAAGAGGGCTACAAGAAAAAAGTCTGCCTTGATACATGCTGAAACGTAACGTAAAGGAGGTGGCCCTAGTGCTGCTACTCCTCTTACCCCTATCGAGGAAAAAGTCAAAGACATGATATTGTTGTCTGTCGAAGGAATTGAAAGTCAATTTGACTCCGATCGCATTGGTAAGATATACAATCAAATTACTTTATTTTCTCTCACAAATGAAACAATATTACATACATGTTATGATATAATTTTAGAAAGAGAATCTATCCATTCAGTTGAGGCAGACGTTTGTACACAGAAGGAAGATTCTAATTGAGTTGTTGGTAAGTTAGTCGGACTTTACCTTTTATGTTTCACTTCAGGTGAATGTGGTAGTGCTACCCCAAAAAAATTGGCAATTGAAAAGTGGACCAACTGGAAGCCAAATTCTCTACGTTCCAAAAAACATCCCGCTTTATGTAAGTTATTTGTATTAAAGTAGATTTATTTCATTATTAGGTTTTGCCTATAGTCACCACGCTATATCTAAAACTCGCGGATAAGCCCTAAGTCGCTTTCATCGACACCCACAAGCAAATATTGGGTGGTACTACTCGTCTTTGCTGCCACCACACGGCTAACCAATCAATCTATTTTCAGCTACTCCGAAGATGAAAAGGCCATTCGAAAAAGTTGCTGATTCAAAATTAGAGATTGCGGATCTGCAAAAGAAGATTCTGGAGGTAGAGCTTCTAAATAAGAGAAAGCAATGGGCATTTGAAGAGGAAGAAAGAGAGCAGAAAAGATAATTATGGGCCATAGAAAAAAATATGTTGTTAAATAAATTAGAAAAATAATCGATTTTGTGCCTGGAGCGAGGATGTATTGTAATAAAAATTTGTATTTTTATTTTAATAAAAGCATTGAATGTTTATTTAATTTATCTCAAAAATTTTGTAATTTATAAAATATTATAGTAATAAAGCAAAATAATCACTAATAAGATTACTTCGCACACTTGCATTTCCCACGTTGTCAATTGCGCTTTGATCAATATCATCAGCAGGTTCATCTACTTGTTGCAGTAGTTCAAAATGTTCATCTCGCATATCAATAGCGATATTGTGCAACACCGCACATGCCACTATCACGGCTTGTACACGAGATACATGAAGTAAAATCTTTTTTGACAAAATGGGGAACCGGTTTTTCCAAACACCATATGTCCTTTCCACCACATTTCTGCTTCGAATTTGAGATTCGTTATATAGATGTTCTGCTGGAGTCGTGGGGTTTTGGAGTGGAGTTAGAAGGTATGAAGTATTTTCATAGCCTTTATCACCAACAATCAAAAGGTTTCCAAATTCTCCATTTATCAGTCTTTGTTTTAGGAATGAATTGTTGAAAATTGTTTGGTCATGTGCTGCTCCTGGCCATCTAGCCACTATGTCTAAAATCTTCAACTTTGCACTCACTACAGTTTGAACATTAAAAGAAAACTGTGACTTTCTGTCTCTCCATTCTTCTGCATTGTCTCCACCTAAAATGACAAACTAGAAACAATAATCGAATAAATAACAAAGTACAAACTACATAGTTTAATAGATATTATGTTTTTATATGGTTATTGGATCTTTTAACTGGAGATTTTATAGGAACATGGGTACAATCAATAGCGCCAATGAGTCTTGGAAATTTAGCTATGTTGTAAAACTCTGGCTGTATTTCTTGAGTATCGGTTGGAAATTTGATAAACTCAGGACGGAGCTGTGCAATAGCCTGTGAAATCAAGGTGGCAATGCGACTGGCAGAAGCTTTGCTGACACCAGAGAAATCACCGACTACTGTGAGAAAACTTCCTGTTGCATAATATCTCAAAGTCAATAGTAGACGAGTAATCGGCATTATAACATGATTTCTGAAACAAACATGGCTTAGATTTGGTACATAAGGAATTCGTTGGTTAGGTAAATAGATTCCTATTCCTACTTATTTTGTCTAGGAAAACCAGACACAATAGAAAATCTATTGTTAAGTGGATCCAGCAGCGCTCATCTGGTAGCTAAACCAATCATTGCGGGTTGTATGTATGTAGGTACTTACCTTTCTGTAGGAGCAGAAATTGTTTCTTCAATCATTGAATAAACAAACATCACGGCTTCTTTAGTAAGTCTGAACCGTGTCCTAAAGTCCGTTTCGTCCAATGTCTCCATATAGTTGGTTCTATTCTGAAATACGGGATTCCTGCGCGGTGTTGTGATGCGATCAAAGTATTCATCAAACTCATCTTCAAGAGTTTCAAAAACGTCCATCATATTATTGAATCACAACGTTTTCTTGTCTGACATCAGTCAAACACACTTATGTTTCAGATAAATTGTGCTATTTGCCACTTCATCCGACATATAACTTATGATGGACTTTATGTGACGAATAGCGCTATCTGACAGTTGTGAAACGCAACAATAGTGTTTATCCTACCAATAAGTAATAAATAGCTTATTTGGAACTTATGTGGAACTTATCCGGACATTGTGAAACAGACCCTAACTATTCCGAGTGTATTATATACGTTATCGTTTAGTACATTGGCATTATAGTTTGTGAGGTTTGTACCCCCTGTGGAATTACAGAACCGATTTTGAAATATCTATTATCAATAAAAAGCCACGTTTTTTCTTCATAGCCTATATCAATACAAAAATTAAAAGCCTTTTTTGGGGTAGTCGGATTTTCGAAGTACATAAGTGAAAACGGTCTAACGTAAAATGTTCATACAAACACTGCATTAACGTTGAGAGATATATGAGTTCTACAAAAAAGTCAGGGGCCGCATAATTTTAATATTATGTAAGAACAAGTGCTCCGCCGCGTATGTATGTTCGCGATAAATTCAAAATCTACTGCACGGCTTTACCGTCACTACCGCATCAATGCGTACATACATCAATATCTACAATAATTCATAAGGGACGTGTTGGTATATCGTTTTTCGAGGTGTACGAGGCACGGTTGCTTGCGAGTAGCCGGGGCGGGTTGCTACTTCATAATGAATGGCTTACAAAGGGTAAGGTTGGTAAGCCATTGTAGTAGCTATTGAACAATCCGAAGATTCTGGTTGTATCGTTACAGCAGCATGGACTTATGATGACAAATGCCTCAACTAGTACTAGAGGCAATTGTCCTGGTTAAAGGCTAAATTCCTGGTTAAAATATTATCGCGTTGGTAGACCTATTATTATTATTATTTTATTAAATTAATTAATCCATACAACAATTGGTTAGTTTACATTCCTTATTATTAGTATTAGTTGTGTTAGTATAAGTTTTAAAAGTTTTAAGATTTCTTTCTTTATTTTTAGTGGTCTAGTTTTTTTATGGCCCCTTTTAGGGTAAAAGCCTCCACCATATTTTTCCATTTCTCTTTGTCTTGAGCAACATTCATCCAGTTTTTCCCCGCCAGTTCTATAATGTCATCAGTCCATCTTTTCTTTTGTCGTCCTATAGGTATCTACCTACCTCCTTCCACTTCCACTTTGTTATTTCTAGTGTCCAACTTTTATCCCTCGCTCTAGCAATATGACCAGCCCATTTCTATTTTAGCCTTAGACAAGTGCATCAGTAAGTTTTGTTTTTTTACGTCAGCATTTCTTGTTTTGTTTATTCTCCTCAACTTTGGAAGAACTATCCTTGCCTATAAAGATAAATGTAAATTAAATAGATACAGGTAGTGTATACCATGCCTCACTATATATTTAATTAGTTTTATAGGCATTAAGATTGTTAACCCTTACAGAATCTCTTCATAGCAAAATGGAGGATGAATGAAACAGTTGAAGCTGTAGCGAAATTAAATATTGAGTCGAATGGTGATATTTTAGACTTGTGTAAAGCTATCACTCAATTGGATAATACTCGCTTGTTTATGAATCATGGCGTTACTTCGGTTGCGAGCACTTTTACGCAGTTCATAGCTATGTCGGTACTTTTGGAAGGGAAATCAGGTAATATTTGCAACAAATAATAAATAATTTATATACGACTTTTGATCTATTTCGCCGTTATAGAATATAATTTAATACTAATTATGGAACTTTACAAAGTACACGAAAGGTGACTACTTTGAAAAATAAAATAACATTTAATAAAAGATTATTGAGTCATTCTCATTATTACTTTTAATTGAACACCCTCTTAAATGCATTAAAACATTTCCCAATTCATTTGTTGCCTCTACACAGCCAAAGGCTTTGATTAAATGGTTTTTAGTATAGTTTGTACATTATTTTTATTTATTTTTTTTAAAGACAATTCACACCAATTGACCTAGTCCCATGCTAAGCTGGTGAAGCTTGTGTTATGGGTACTAGGCAACGGATATACATACATATTCTAGATAGATATACATATAAATACATATTTAAACACCCAAGACCTAAGAACAACACCAAATGCTCATCACATCGATGTTCGCCTTAGCCGGGGATCGAACCCGGGACCCATGGATTCGCAGTCAGGGGTACTAACCACTAGACCAATGAGTCGTCAAAAGTTGTGTTAAAGTATATTTTGTAGCGAATTAAATTAGTCGTTATCAACGTTTAATTACCATTTAATATTTTAGATTTTTCACCGGAGCAATGCAGCGAAATAAGCGCAATGTTGAACTCGGGTGATGTGCTGTCAGCTGAAGTACCTCAGGCCCTGGCGACGTTGGCCCTGATGCTGGAAAAATCAGGAAGAGTAGAAGAATTTAGGAAACAAGACCCGAAGACCGCTATGCACTGGCTGGAAGTCAATCTTCCTTCAGTATACGAACGAGTCTCCGAGTTCCTTGAACAACATGGATATAGAGCTATTATGGAAGTAAGTACATAAAAAATACGTGTGGCACTCGGGGACAGCCGCGGTAAAGCTATTGCATAATTTTTTTTTAACTTCTGTAATTATTTATTAATGCAGTATTTTTTTTTCTTTGATATTAATTCAAGATTTTCTTTGATAAATTAATTCAATCTACCACTCTACCAGACTCAGACTAATTCGCCTATATAGTCTGTCTCTCTCTAACGCGCACCGGCTGCACCGATCTCGTCAGAGAGATGTGAATACGCAGTATCCGTTCTGTCCCGCTCTAACGCGTAAGGTTTTTTTCGTTACGGAATTTCTGGATTCGGTGTGGAGAGATAGAAGCTATGCAATAGCTTAAAAATATTTTTGTAATTGGTCTAGAAATATTAATAAACAAATTTTAGTTCATAAATTGTGTCATTATTTTGGGCTATAATTATTATCTACTCAACTTATCAGTGTAACAATTTCTCATAACTAATATCGTCTTATTACGGTAATAATCTAAAGGTAAATGCTCATATACTCACATCACATGTCATGAAATAATTAAAATTTAATATTAACTATTATTACAATATGTTTTCTTAAATATATCGTGTTTTTTTGGAACTTGAACCTACAATAAGTGTTTCCGTTTTTCTTTAGAAGTAAAATGATAATGACATGGAAAATCTTATATTCTCTTAATGTTTTAAAGTTTGACTTATCAACGAAGCCATGGGCGCTGGTACCGGAAGAGATGATGAAGGTGCTAATGCAAGTTGTCCCTGATCAGCAGACTAGGCCCTCCCTCTCCAGGGATGAGGTGATTGCTTCGCTCAAAACTACACAAAAGCCTAATACGAGGTATATGTTCTTATATTTGAATTCTTAAAAACATTTTAAATATATAAAAAATATTTAACTTCCTTGCGTTCTATAGATTTGCATTTGAGCTTTAGTTAAATAATTATGTTGTTTATGTGTAACGGCAATTTTAACCAAGGTCCTCAAACATCAAGAAACTTGAACCAGTACCTGAACTCCAACTGATTATTATTATGACGACTTAATTATGTTACGACATCAATTATATGTGAAGAGGATAGGGGTAGAACAAAACATATTTATTGATGCGTTAAGTATTCCTATAATATATATTTTTTTGGTATAGATATGATATAAATAAATAAAAATGTTTCCAGAAAAGCTCTTCGTTGGATCCTGCCTCTATGTCACCGTACAGTGCGATATCGGGAGAGTACAAAGGCGCACGTAATCCTCGCTGTTCACAAGCTGCGGTTGGCGGCTCTAAGACTGGGTCAACTCATGGTTCGCGACTGGTATCTGCCCTCTGCTGAGCTAGTCTTCCACTTCAGAACTCAAGAACTAAGAACCTACGTGCAAACGAGGGATCCCGCCTTGTTGAAAAAGTGACCAATTTTTATAGTTTCCCTCACTATTAAGTAAATTATTAATATACAAACTATATTCTAGGTTAGGTACTTTCATTCCTTTTCTAAGTCGTGATTGAACTACGGATTTCAGTTTATTAGAAATTGTTAACAATGGCATGTTTTTTTAAGTTAGGTGTTTCGTAAATCAAGATTATAATATTTTTTATTATCGATTTCCTTTGAATTTTTTTTACAGATGGCAGCGTTCATATTTTTTTTATAGAACAGGGGGCAAACGGGCAGGAGGCTCACCTGATGTTAAATGATATCACCGCCTATGGACACTCTCAATGCCAGAGGGCTCGCGAGTGCGTTGCCGGCCTTTTAAGAATTGATACGCTCTTTTTTTGAAGGACCCTAAGTCGAATTGGTTCGGATATACTATGTACTTGTCTCCGAATTTGACCCTTAATGTTTCGTTTTCAGAGCCGTCCAGCGTCGGAACTATTACGATAAATGGGCCAAATTGAAGTTTGCGGAGCTGAATAAGGGTTGGGTGGAGCCATTGACGACTGCAGTTAGAACGAGTGGGGGTAAAGGGGTGCGGGTTACGGGGACTTCCGTTTGTGGGGGAGAAGTTATTGGCCGAGCATGCGTCGTTCGGGACTTAGCAGAGGTAATGGATTTCTCGTAAATGTTTCTCGCTTTGACGTTCCTGAAAATCCCTGATGTTTATAAATATTATGACAGCCCAAGTTAGAAGCTTAAGGACCTCCCGTAGAACAATTTTTTGCAGCAGATGACCTAATCTATTCCCTAGTTGCGTTTGATCCACGACTTTTTGGCCACCCTGTATAGAGTAAAAATCCTATACAATTTAAAAGAACCTGTTGACCCAGGATAAAGATACAAGTATACTTAAAAACCTGATCAATTTTATATGTTTTTTTCCAATCCAGGACAACTATAAAAACCTGCTTGTCCGTTTCATTGGCTAAAGCATCACAATTTTTTAAACATTGCTTTGCTTAATTTCCAACAGGAAGAATCAAGTAATAATCCCGAAGCCACCACCAAAATTAATTTATTTCAGCGTAATTACAACTTAACAGAAAGAGATCGATGAGCTCTTTATTTATAATCCTGATACCCTGACTGAGTCTAAACCTGCTTTATCTTATAAAGTCGTGAACCTAACTTTTCAGATTGGTGAGCTCCGTTCAGGAGACATACTAATCACAGCGTCTACGGACATCGGTTGGTCGCCGTACTTCCCACTACTGGCTGGTATCGTCACGGAACTTGGGGGCCTCATTTCGCATGGTCAGTCTTTAGTTTGTGTTTTACTTTTAATAACGCGGTTAGTCGAACTCATCAACATAAAATAATTGACAAACGCTGTAACAATATGTTAAATAAAAGTATGAAATGTTATAAGCACCGCGGGCTGTATGATTTTTAATACAGATATCTGACCGAGACAAATGGATAGAGTTCCATACTTAAACTGATAGTGACTATCTATTCTTACTATAATTTAATTTTACTGTAATAATTGTGTCCCGTGATGCGTTCAGATGCGTTAATTCGGTCGTAATATCTTCCTCGATAAATGGAGAAAAGAAAAAAATGTGCGTTAATGTTTCAAAATTAGTTCCTGTGCTCGTTTATTAGTAATTTCAACAAAAACTTTAGCTCTATATGGTTTTTTTTAAATGGTTTCAGGCGCCGTCATTGCCCGCGAGTACGGTCTCCCGTGTGTGGTGGGGGCAGGGGGCGCCACTAACATCTTCAGCACTGGAGATACTGTCCGGCTCACTGCTGACGGAATCGTAGATACTGTTAGCGAAAATAGCTAATACCTTGATATCAATTTTGCTAACAAATATTGTCATGATTTTTTTATCTTTAGTTTAGTAAGTTTTGGCTAACTTATACCAATAAATAGTAGATATAATTAGTAAAATATAACAAATACTCTTGTGATGAGAAGATGTGGCCATAATGTTTTGCGAACATATTTTTAAATAAAATGGTTATTTCTATGACAAAATATTTTATTTAAACAATGCTATAATAACAATATCAAAACGAAGACATTACAAAACTCTATACCAAAACGCATTACATATCCAAAACCGCATCACTTGTTCAATAAAAAGACGATTTAATAGTTTCTAAATGAAAAATAATCAAAATTACATTCCACCGAACGCAGTTAGAAACCCCTTTATAAAAAAATAAAAAAGGTTATACTCGTGTTCAGTCAGCTAGTAGCAACAGCTCGTAGCAGTTAAACGCAAACGGACGTCCATAGATGACGACATGGCATCGGTAGTGGGGAGCGTGTACTGCGCCTACTAAGTGCGATCCGCGGTAGTGTACGCGGCCAGCGTGTACGCCCGGAGCCACACGTACCGCACGAGCCCCGCTCCCCCCACCGCCCCCCACACCTGCGCCAGCCCTCCACGCCACCCATCGCACTTCGGCATTGCACATCACCTGTATATACTTAAGATTCAGAAACAAGAATACCAACAAAACGCACTTCTCGATTGATTTTTTATATTGTTATTGTATCCAATTATTAATTTTCACTGTAGCATTTTTAAGCTATAAGGCACTTGTTTGTAATTTCAAGTAACAATACTTACGATCGTTTGTATCGAAATAGAATAGAAAACAAAATGTTTGTATGGAAAGTTTAAACTAAAAAGCGGCAAAGCACGAATTTACAGCGTTCCCTTTTGAATAGTATTCGGGTAAAGTATATGAAACAGCTCAAGGTGAGTATTTATCTTCGATAGATTGCAAAGCAACACTAATAATAACACGTATATTACTTGATACTTCGTGTAGTGATGCACGGCGCCGTCAGCGTATACCACGCAACAGTGCTTCGACGGATGCAGTGCCGCCGGAAGCACGTTACATCTGTGCGCGTTAATCTATTATTAATATCCGCTAAACGTTCAATTCATAGTTTTCAACTTATTGGGCCTTATTAATAAACACAGATTAAAGTTTAATAATAGTCTATTTTTCCTTATATATATAAAATACAATTACTAATATGGATAATGAGGTGCTGCGAAGTAACCATGATGGTATTTTTTATGTGCACAAACTTGTGACTTGAACGTTTAACAACATAAAAATATATTTTAATCATATTTCAAAAAACCCGACGCAAATGGTTTACAAATTAGCGTGTAGTATTATTACAGTAGTTACAAATAACAAGTACTAACTTGTGCGTGGTGCGTGCTAGCCAGGTAAGTTCTCCTTCGTAGAGGCCAGCGGGAACGGCCCCGCTGGGCACCGCCCCACACGCGCTAACCACCCACACTGGGCCTGCAGAACCCCACGATGGAACCCATTCTGTAACAAATAGGCTAGTTTATAACGCAAAGGGTAAGAAAAACTTCTAATCTTGACAACCACCAACGATATTACCAACAACCATTATAGCAAATGTACTCACAAAACCTACATATCATCACATAAACTACATTATTAATGATAATTTGACGACTCATTGGTCTAGAGGTTAGTACCCCTGACTGCGAATCCATGGGTCCCAGGTTCGATCCCCGGCTGAGACGAACATCGATGTGATGAGCATTGCCTAGTACCCATAACACAAGCTTCACCAGCTTAGCATGGGACTAGGTCAATTGGTGTGAATTGTCTTTAAAAAAATGCATTGATATTATTTTACACCCAGTGTAACAATGTTTGCTCAGTTCTGCACAAGAACTAGAAATATTTGTTTTGAAACCTATCCAAGTTTCGGGAAGACAGAATGTAAGTTGTTATTATTTTTTTAAGTAGATTGTTAGTAGTTTAAGGTAGTATGTAAGTAACCTATAATCAAATTGCTTAGCATGTATGCTGTTATTAAATAAAATAAAATAAATGTTAGGTGAAACATTGCACAACCTTTACGGAGTAATTCACTTTTTCTTCCGCCCAGTCACTTACCAGATATAATTTTCTTGTGTTTTTGTTCCCAGCACCCCTTCAAATGCGTGTTATATTTCTGCCAATCCTCTGCGTATTCTTGTATCTTCCTCTTGAAGTGATTCCATCGCCTATACAATACGACATTGAAACTATATTTTCCATTTGCGACTTAACGTTCTTAGAATTATCATGAACTTAACGATTTCTACACTAACACTGAACAAAAGCTCAGTAATTTTGCTAAGTCTGATTTCATATCAAGGATAAAAAACAAGATACTTTTTGCTAAAAGACTGCTTACAGAAAGTGATTTTTTGTAATTAAAACAAAAAGAAATTCAACTTAGTATCTTAATACGTACACTTGAGTTAACGTGGAGTCGGTATCCGACTGATGTTGTAATGAATCCGTTTCTTTAATCTAAACAAAAAAACATAACGTTAAGTATCAAAATTCTAGAATAATCCACGTAAAATGAAAATCAACATTGTTAATAAAATTTAAAGAGACTACTAAACGTAAGCTAGAAAAAACATCACTCACCACAAGTGTTAACCACACAGTCCATTTGTTGAACATGTCGATGATCTCCAACATTTCCTGCTGACACTCAACATACACATTTGTCTTTACTGTGCCTCGAGTAGGGGACACGATCTGCAAACAATCCACTCAGTATGTTACAATATATAGAATTCAAATTAACTCAACATATTTTTTTTTACTGTAACGTAATAGAAAATCTTAATCGCAATATCCTAGGAATATTATCCGCACCTGTTTATCTCTGTATCTTAAAGCCAAACGCAGAGTCAACTGGCGACTAAATTTGTTGTACTGTCGCCATTGAAGCGCTTCAGTCGCTACTCTTCGTTGAAAACCTCTCCAGCTTTCGTCGGATTGTCCTGCATTATTAAATATTAGCAACATGAATATATACTTATTTTAATATGTGATCTGTATCTACAATACCTGGGGATTCAGCAGACTGCTGAAAGGCCAGCGCTCGGTCAAAGTTCTCCTGAATCCAGTCTCTCCAGGCTTGTACGTTCCACATGAGGCTCACCAACATGGCGTGCCAGTCACTCATCTGCTCAGTGCTCACTATAGGCGCCCCTGTTCAACATTATAACTTTTACGCTTATTTATAACTTTTACGCCATTTAGTTACATCACACGGCAAACAAATTTAACTCACTGCAATATGATTCCCTTTGCTCTAGCGTTGGATTCCGTGGTCGCGTGGGTTGGACTGGTGGATGTGGGACGTTCGGCGTACAGACCTCCGCGTACATTGTCGTTGGAGAGTTCCAAAAACGTGGCGAAGCTACGTCCATTTCCGGCGGGTCCGAATCGAGGCCCTGACCGCTCTGTGGAGTATAGAACGAAGAGGACGTGTCAGTCTCTCTTATGGGAGTCGGCGACCTGTTTCTAAGCTCTTGGGTTATCGTTTCGCCAAATCGTTCACCGAAGGAGCGGTTGGTCGAGAGTGGTGATCTAGACTCGCGGCTCCGTGAGATGTGCAGAGACCCTGCTTCAGGACTAGGTCGCTCCGGGCTGTAGACAAGTGAGCGTCGGCGAGGATAGGCAGGCGAGTAAAATAAATACGAGGTGGTTGTGTAGCGACCGCACTCGTCCGTCGGTCGCGTGGCCGGACATGGCCTCGGAGTCCGGTCGACCTTAGTGGGGCATGGGCCGATGCTGATCTCGAGACCTTCGGCGTAAGCACGGGAAGAACCAGGGGTCGCATGGATTGGACCGGGTGCAAGGTCAGACAGTGCTTGCGTAGAGATGTGGCGGGAACAAGAGCAACATGGCCGCGCCACACGCCGCAGGATTTCGTCGCACCACAACTCGCATTGCACGAATACGTTCTTCATACACTTGCACACTTGAATTATTTCTGGAATCGCAAAAAGAATTGACATATTTGATCCCTGTAAAGGTCGATTCACATATATCAGTGAAGGCACAGTTCCGTCAACGTGTCCGCTCAGTTCAGTATCAGTGATACAGTATTGCGTCAGTCATTCAATTCACACATGTCAGTACTCAGGGTCCGTTTTTAAGTAACGTCATTATGGCTCTGATCAATACTACGGAGCTACCAATGATGAATGAATGCTTTATACGAAGAAGAAGAGCAGCATCAAGGAAAAAAGAAAATGGGTGCATGAAGCCTGACAATTAAGAGAGACGGAAGGAGAATTCATCACAAAGAATTAGTTAAAGATGAAAGAAAATATTTTAAAATGTCAGAGAGCTGCTTCAATATTGTTTATTCTTCTGCAATAAACAAAATGTAACAAATAACAACGCGGCGTCAGTGATCCGACAAAAAATATCGTTGTCAACAAATCCGTCCGTGATTGCCGGTGTCGGCACTGACACTGAGAGCACTGTGTCGTCACTGACACTGACAAGTGGGGATGCGTTCATAGAGACTGTATGAAAGAATATTTAGCACTGTGCCGGTACTGTGTCGGAACTGTGGCTTCACTGATATATGTGAATCGACCTTAAGTCCTTATTTTTATTATATTGTGGTTCATTTACAACCTAACGAGAAGATAACTAATGTAGCAAAAATAATTTATTTATTTATTTATTTATTTAATAACAGCACAATGGCCAAACTTAGACTAAAAAACACAATAAACAATACAATAAAATACAATTAAGATTTACAACACAGGGTAGCATTACCCCCTTATCGACTCCAGGTACACTCTGAAAGCACAGTATACCACCCCCATAAGCTTCCCAAACAGGTCGCTCTCCGGTGAAGAGTCGAGAAACCCATTAAGCAGTGAGAGTAGCCGGGGAATGGGCGCTTGTTGTCGCTGGACAGTGCGAGCCGAACGCACAGCGAAAAGGTTATGTTTCCGGCAGCGGTAATATTTGTCCGGGACGTATAGCCTCATGATCTCTTCCAGCAAGTATGCGCTTTCCGTTTCATTCTTAATTACACTCAAACCAAACCTGACCACCGAGAAATCCCTACGAAGCTCTAATGAATTATACCCTAACACCCCCATCAAGAACTTTGTAGGGTAGAGGTAAGGAAAGAAATTGTATCTTCTTTTATACAGATTTCTCAGGAACTTCTTTTGAACTCGTTCAATCATATCCCCATAATACCTTTCATAAGGGGACCATATGACGCAGCTGGTTTCGAGAATTGGCCTTACTAATGATGAATATAGCACCCTAGTGGCAGTGTCCGTCAGACCAACCGAATTTCGCAGAACAAACCCTAATCTCCTAAAAGCAGCATCCGTAATCGTCCGAATATGCTCCGCAAATGAAAGATCGGGCACGAAAAGGACACCCAAGTCGCGGACTCTGTCTACGCGCCTAATAACTTTCGATCCTATGCCATAGTCGCAGAGTATTTTATTCGGAGAGGCGCTAAAGGTCATCACTTCACATTTGTCATAGTTGAATTGGAGTTTATTTAATTCACTCCAATGCAGCAGTTCATCCAAATCAAGTTGCATACACAGACGATCATTGTCAGTCTCAATTATATAAGACCTTAACGTCGTCAGCAAATAATAGTATTTTGGAATATTTGATAACGCTTGGAAGGTCGTTAATCATTATTAAAAATAGCAACGGTCCCAGGTTTGAACCCTGGCTAATACCAGAAATTGTTGGATAAGGCTGCGAAATATATTGACCATATTTAACATATTGGTTACGATTTGATAGGTAACTAGAAAAAAACTTAAGCAGAACAGGTCCACACCCAATTGCGGCCAGCTTTTGGAGAAGAATGTCGTTGTCTACTCGATCAAACGCTTTGTGGAAATCCAAATACACTACATCCACCTGACACCGCCTATCAATTTCACGCGATACCATGTCAGCCAAAGTCAATAGATTAGTATTAACTGATCTGCGTGGAAGAAACGCGTGCTGGCAAGGAGTGATGTGGGGAATGCATTTAGGCAACATTAATGAGTGTAAGGACATTTCAAACACCTTCGCCAGCGTACACAGAATCGCGATAGGCCTGTAGTTTTCAGCTCTGCTTCTACAATCAGCTTTAGGAACTGGGGTCACGCGGGATGTCTTCCATAAAGTTGGGTAGACCCCTGAATATAAAATAATATTGAAAATATGCGATATAGGCAATATTAAATATTCTGCCAGTCCTTTAATTATATAAGCCGGAATCATATCTGGACCCGGAGGTGTATTCGATTTTAGTTTATTTACACTACGCATAATAACTTCTGTTTCGAAATTTTTGATATCAAAATGATTAGAGTATGCTTTTGGATTATGATTGGCAGTTTCTGGAATTAGTTTCGGGTGATCTGCCAGAAATACCGATTTAAAGTGACTAGCAAATGCCTCTGCCGCGTCACAACCATAATATTCAACATCATTATAAGAAATTGCAGACTCTTTAGCTTTTGGGTTTCTAAGAGAACGAATATATTGCCAAAATTGCGTAGGTTTATTAACCAAATTTAATGAGATGGTATGTAAATAGTTAATGTTAGCTTTGCGAATGTCGTTCTTAATGATTGACCTAAGACGTTTAAATTCTAAACACGCGTTATTATCATTAAGAAATTTCCACTGCCAATGGAGCTGCGCTTTAGTTCTTAATTTAGCGATGATTTCATTATTAAAATATACAGGGTAGACCCTTTGTTTAGTTAACTTTCGAATTTTTCTAGGAAAACATTGATCAAAAGAGCTATATAGAATGCTATTAAAATGTTCCACCGCTTCGTCGACATCATCAATAGCAAGTAATTCTCTCCAGTCTACGTCCTCAAGAATATAAAATAATGACAAAAAATTTCCTTTATTAAAGTTCCATTCATTTACGTTAGTAATATTCGATGGTTCACGGGTTTGCGCAGGCTGGTAAAAATTGTAATTAAGAGTTACTTTTAAGGGTGGATGATGAGCGTCAATTCGGGATAACTCATCACCTGAATCTACCGCTACCACATTCACACTGCTGTAACTCGACTCTTCACCGGTAAGGACTGCATCTAATACCCTGCCGTTCTTATTCAATATTTTATTGAACTGAGTTAAGCCCATTTCAGCAAGGAAACAGTTAAAATTCATTATACAACTTTCACTACAGCTATAAAAATTGAAATCTCCTAATATTAAAATCTTATTGCTATTACTAACTACCTTTACAATATTACTTACATGATTAAACCAGTTTATATACAATTTTTCAGAAGTTGAAGGTGGTAAATAGACAACACAAACGTATACGTACTGGCCCATAAAACTAAACCTAGCCCAAATATCTTCAACATCGCTGCTTTCATATTCAGGTAAACGCGTCGAATGTAAGGGTGATTTTGACAAAAGCATAACACCTCCTCCACGACGCCCACGGTCTCTGCGAATAACAGACCAGTCGCCATCAATGACTTCGGCGTCACATACAGATCCATCCAGATTTGTTTCTGTTATAGCGACCAATTGAACACCGATAAGCGTTATTAGGTTCGTTCTGAATGTTAGTAATTTTGTTTTAAGGCCTCTCACGTTCTGATAATAGGCAACCAGACTTGATTTTTCATTCTTATTATATAGTGTGTTTATTAAGGGAGTCCTATTTTTCTTTTGATTTGCCACGAAAATTAGTTTTCCAAGGCTTGACGCATATTTTATCCGCCCAGCTCTCTTCCGCCATGACTAGGTTGCCACACTTGGCAGGAACTCCAATTTTAAATGATGCGTAATTTCCGCGGGCGTTAAGAGCTTCTACAGAGATATCTTTGGTCGTACAGATGTTTTCAAGGTGCTCACGAACCTGTTCAACGTTTGTCCCATATTTTAAATAAAACAAATGGTAATAACTCATTTTCTCTGAAGCCTCGAGAGTTGTTGACCCCGGCAGTGCAGTACCTCGCACAAGATAACGAGTGCTCAACCGTCGACGATTGACCGGCAATTTTACCTCCGTGCAGTTTACATGATTACAGGAATTCGTTGATCTCTCTGTGTTATTAGGTGATTCTATATGTCTCTTAGGAGCTGCTGGCTTGGGCAACTCCTTCACCTCATCGATGGGAGAGGTATGAGTAATTGGAGCCGTTGATGCATTTTTGCGTTTTTGCTTCCGATTTTTCTTGGTTGGTATTGGATATAGTGTAGTACTTGCCTCGCTTTGCTTATTTCTATTTGAATCAGTTAATATCGGCTGGCTGGCAGTTCCAGATACGAATAGTTTATCTTCTATGATCTTTAACCGATTATTTAATACTTCAAATGAGTTGTTTAGAAGCCTCGAAATATTATCAGTTAGAGCGAAGACTGCACGTTTAATTTCTCCAGAGACAATTTCCTCAATCATTACTCGCAATTCGGAACCCGAAAGAGATGGCAAAGTCAGCAGTTCTCGATGACGTCGCTGGTTAAAAACTATGTTATCAGTAGAAGCACGACTTGGGTAGGACATATTTAAATTGTCAAGGTTATCGTGGTTCTTACATATTGCACATATCCACGAATTACTCTCGCTAGTACCCTCCGGACTGGCCAGTGCATTGTTAACACATCTAATGTGATACTGTCGTTGGCAAACTGTACATTTTAATGATTGGTTTACACCAACTATTATATCGTTACACTCATAACAATTCATATTTCAATACCCTTTTTATGTAGATATCCCAATTTATGTAGGTAGATAATATCAACAATATTGTACCCAAGATCCAAAAGTGGGTAGACTCGGGTCCAAGAATGTTATTATTTATTCGTTATTTAAAGATTCTCCAATTCTGTCCCCTATCACGAACTCTGTAGAAATATAATATTATTACGCTGTAGATCACTAATTAGCACTTATTTATTGGTTTTTTGTTATACACAGATGTCGAACATTTTACACTTCAAAGCACTTAAATACACGTTCTTTTGAACGGATAACACTTTCACAGCATCCCGTACGCTAGGTGATAACATAAATGTACTTTAAACTATAAATCTCAAGTAAACAGATTTTAAAATGATTAAATACGCGGACCCGATATTGTTGTGACTTGGTTGCGCCTGATATTAATCCAAGTTCAAATATATAGCTTATAATTGAACTTGTTTTTACTGTTAACTTTAAGAGGGTATTTTGCTAGTCAACTTACGTGGTTGTAAGAAATGTACTGCTAAATACATCGTAGCGTCTTCAATGACATCTGTAAAGGAAAGTATACGTTAGGTCGTGGTATCTATTGCTAAATTCAATTGCAGTATGATTACGTCACCATCAATAACATTAACGAATTTTTCGGGCGTGAAGCGATGCATGATGTTTCTAAGTTTAATTTGTATCTTCCTCACGACCACCGGATCTGCACTAGCCACGCTCAGCTGATCCGCGGTTTTACTGCGTAACCTGAAACATATCTTAAGTTTAGAAAAAAGAAAAGGATGGCAGAGAGTTTATTGGCAGTTCTACTTGGTGTTTCTTATAAATGATAAATGATAAATGATTTATTTCTGTAAGTAGGTTTTTACAAACACTTTTACACGTCAAATTAATTTCAGAACTGGTAGTAAATGTAAATTAAGAAGCATTTAATTTTTTATCGCAATCGTCGTGTACGGAACAGTACATCGCAATTATGAATAAATTTTATTTTGATTTGATTCAACATATTTAAAGAATACATAAGATAGGTCTATTTTGTAATTGTGGTCTTGTTTTTATCATTTGCCATTATTTGTCGATAATTATATGTAACAGACCTCATTGTGCCTCACTACAGTGGTTCCGCTCAATAGTAAGAAATGTATCATAAACATTAATGAAAATAGTCCAGTCAGTTTGCAATATAAGTATTTATATGGTTGTACTTCTAATAACTATATACGAACATATCAGCGCCCTCTGCGTAAGTCTTCCTAATTTTCCCATGGCGTAACAAAACATTTCCGCCGTGAAGATCCATTTGTTCTATCAATACTTTGAGGGCTTCGGTTTTTTCAACTGAAAAACCAGGTAAATTTTTAGTTCCTTCCTTTGTAGAACACAAATAACCATGGTTAAAAATAATAATCACCTAGAAGCATTATGTAAGACACGAGAAGCTTCGTGGAGTCCGATATAACTCCTGTAATGAGAGATAATATAAATATAGTGTTAACTCTAACGAATTTCAAGGGACCAAGCATTTTTATTCTTTATAGGGCGGGTAGAATTAATGTATGGGTATTGGGTTAAACCAAATACATTTAACTCATTTTTACGTTATAGAGGGCTTTTCGTTACAACGAATGACGTTATAAAGATTTTACACTGTATTATGTCTTATTGTAAATTGTGCCCCCGTTTTTTGAAGTCGGTTTGTTAAAATTTTCATGAAAGCCAAAATTTATTGAATGCTTATATCAAGATTGTAAACAATGTAGCCCCCTGAAATTAAAATGAATTCATTTTAATTTCAGGGTAAAAGTATTTGAACTTAAAACTCGTAAAATGTTTCGATAGAAGTTGATTTAGTATATTCTTACCGTCTATTACAGGCTTGCCAGGCCCACTGCTAGTGACATTAGCCATAAGATTCTGCAGCTTCCCCTCAATCTCTGACTGCAGTGCGGCGTCAGGCCGTCTAATTTGGTCTTCAAAAGATGTCAATTGGCGTAGGCTTAATATTATAAAAATGTACTATTAACAGCCGAAACCACCTCTGTAACCTAATAGTTAAAACTCCCAAGAGCTAAGAGCCCCATTGTTCGAAGTTAATTCTAGGCGACACAATTATTGGTTCGCGTTGCAGACAGAAGATTAAAACAGGTTATAATGATCAAAGAAACGCCTTAGAAATGTTTGCACCGTCCTCCCCAATCAATTTAACACCTAAGCAATTAATTGGTTTCCTGTTTTGATCCTAAAATTATTCAATTGGTTTAGTTGGATATCATTTCAAGTAATGCAAGGTATAAAGATTAATGCTAAAACTAAGTTTTATCAAGAAGATAAATTAGTCAACTTTACGTGTTTCAATTTCACGACAACGTATACGTTCATACCAACGACGTACGTACCGCAACGTTACGTCACGTTAACGTTTTTATGGGCTATTTAAAGCATAAAGATGTATTGAAATCACTCACTAAGCCGCCGCATCCTTGTACGATTTGGGAATGTTTCCCTCGATAAGTAGACTGTCCCCGGCCGCCTCCATTTCGTTTAATAATGTTACATAGGCCTCAATTTGCTCATCTTAAAGATCAATGCTTTATATCAGTAGCATAATTAAATTACATTATAATTTGATAGAAAAAGTTTAATTTCAAACCTAAACGGGAATTTCTATATTATATTTTATAATACATTCTACGGAATATCCAATGCGCAATAAAATTTCGTGGATAAAATTAAATGTATAAAAAAAGGTTACCAATAATTAGCATTGTTTATTTATAATGGCAATTTGCTAAACAAACGTTGTACCTGGTTTTGTAACATGAGCCGATAGATAGTCAGATGCTTCTTTGCTGTGATCTGTAATGAAGGATTATCTATTGTATGTATCCACAAAGTCAAAAATTATTATTTGTTATAAGAAGAAAATTATTTTTTACTTGTATCTATGATGATGAAACTCGATACTACCGATATAGGAACAATTAGCTCAAATGTCGTCTATATACACCAAGTATTGCGGCAATCCCTTGATCTCCCTTCAAATAGAACTCATGTTTGTGTCACTTGCATTGATAATAATCATTTCTATGAAGGCTTGTTTTGCCTTGATTTGTTAACCCAAATTTCTTGGGTAAAACAATTCAAGGGTTCATCAGCTAAGTTATAAGGGTAAGCTTGCATTAAAAACTACCTTTCATTGCAGAAGTGAGTTTCCGAGCCATCGATCGGCAGCGAATCATATCGTCTAGCTTTTTGGACAGAAAGTATGAAACTTCCGCACACGGCTCCGGAACATCCAGGGAGGATGCTTTCTTTAATCTGGAAATTGCAAAAAAGACTATTGATTATTGAAGTACAAATAATTATATTTATATGAACTTTGAAATGGGAGATTGAAACCTTAATATAAATTGTACCACTACTATACTTGTTAATTAATATAAAATGGCGTACCTAAATACCATTTTCATATAGATTTCATAGCCTTCAACACAAACCATATTTTAACGAGTTATAATATGAAAAATTGTAAAATTGTAGAAAACAAGTAGAATAAAAACCTTTGCGCTGCAAAGAAATACGTCTCGGCAGCGCCGTCGACTTCGATGAGTATTTCGTTGCCACGTTTCTGCATTTCCGATATTAAAGCTTCACGAACCAAAGCTTTGTAGCCTGCAAATAAATCGTACGGTGAGCAAGGACAAGTCTCCGCTGCTACCGCATCGGATCTTCTTGAGCGAGTATTGTTGGCAGTTGGCACCGTTGGGTTTTAGTGGGTATGCATAGTGAGTCTCACATAAAATCCGCAGTAAGCAGTTGCGCCGTAGGAGCGTATGCGCAACGACAGTATGACTTAAAGCTATCCGATATGGTAAGGTATGCGATAAAGCAACATTCTGTTGTTTATTGTATTGTTCTAAAGTATATAAAATAAAAATGTACAGCAATGTACGAAAACTTCAAATCGGTCCAAGTCTCGTGATATGACAAATTTAAACTTGACTGACTCCCCTTGCCGCTAAATAAATGCCCTATTACTAAATACTTACATAAATATTTATTTTATATTTATACCCCCGTCTACTGAGTCTAAGCAAAATTGTTTTCATAATCTCACAGAAACGAGAACCACTAGGATTGACGGCGTTATAAAATTAGTATAGCTCCTAAAACTTACTTTTAGTTACAAAATACTCTGACAAGATCCTTGAGGACTCGATGATGACATCTGAAATTTTATTGAATAAATTTGAATAAATCATTTGTAAGTCAAATATTATTGATTATCTAAAGCACATTTGCTTTACCTTGCATGGTATCATACATATCTACTGGTGTGCTCTTGGCAACGAGGCCGCTGAGTTTCCTCTCAAACTTTTTGTGAAGGCGCGCTGTGTCACCCGATTCCTTTACAGCCTTATCAACCTTCATTGGGGGCTTCATTGACAACCTAAGAATAATATTAAAACATCTACCTTACACTACATATTTCAATTTTGGATACCAAAACTGTCAAAGGTAATCTAAATGTGGGCTAAACTTAAAATTTACATTGGCGCGTCTGTTATTAAGTGCCGAATAACAAACGAAAATAGAAAGGACTTTTTGACAAGGTAATAAACGTTGTGTAATGGCGCTTCTAAACGGGCCATGTTTTGCTGCAATTGATGGCTGCAACACTGTGGCCGGCAACATTGCAAACAATAGCAGCCACACTATGCAATATTGCAGTAATGTCCCGGCCATATAGTCAAAAATGTTTTGCATAGACACTTATGGCCGATGTTGCCCCGATGGGTTGCCGGACGATCGCTAGGCTATCGAATTCAACTGCAATATTGCACAGCCAGTTCTATTGTTGTTTCAGTCACTCTCTTTGTTATGGCACAGTGTATCCTTTTAGAAGCCCGTTTAGAAGCCCCATTAGAATGCTTAACGAGGAACTGTTAAACACTAACCAGTCCGACGCTAGAGAGTGCGTAAGCTCTGTGTGTGGTTGCTTGTACATTGTCTCACCGCCACGGGCTCGCAGCTGACCGTGTAATATATTCATTGCCTCATCGCGCTCCCTATCATCTATTTCAAAGATAAATAAGATCTTAAACTAGTAAATTATAACAAAACGGATACTTATTTATTTCATTATAAGTAATCTTACAGCTAACATACATATTACAAAACAAAACACTTAGACGATACAGAAAGCCAAAACAGATTACATAGATAAATAATTTGTAAGAAACAGAAAACAAACAAGTACATTAATAGACAAAACTATATAAAGAAAACTGAAATTTAACATTTAAAACAACAAATAATACTCAATATTTCAAATCACTGCTTAAACAAAATCAGAGTCTTTCCGCCTCTTCAAATACTTTCTCACATCTTTGGTGAGGTGGAAAATATAAATATACTTATAATTAATGTCATAGTTAGATAAAACCCGAAACATTGAAAAATTATGCAGGTAATTCGAGTTCGTACGTACGTATAATGAGGAGGAATTTTAAGAGAAATTAACAACAGCAAATAGTAATAGCAAATCATGATATAATACTCTGCTTTTAAATGCTATACATCGAAAATTACATACCTCCGCTAGTTAAACCTAAAACAGAAATATAATGCATTATAAACTTAAAAATTACTTATCAATTTTTTAAATATATAAGAAAACAAACACGTCACACTATTCGAAAGCCAAGTTGAAATTATATCATGTAGTATTGAATTATTGTACCAGAAGGATTTTTAAGTGCTACTTAAAAAAGTTATTATTATAGGGTAAATTACCTTGTTCCCTCCTCCGCGCTGCCTGCAAACGTCGAAGTCTTGCTGCTTCTTCAGCATCCAAGGCCGTTGCTGATGCTGTTGCAGTAGGTGCGGAAGGCGTACCCTGCGATGCGGTGGCTGCAGATTTAGCTCTAGCCGCTTCACGCCTGCTTAAACTGTTTGATAATAAAATATATTTTCAAAGTATAAGATAAACCTACATCGAATAAAACGTTTCATATATCCATTATCTCTCACGCATATTAAAATATTTAATGTCTTTTTACCACCACCACCTTTGTACCACGGAAGAGTATCTGGACACTCACTAGCCATAAAATTAGCTATTATGCAATTTTCTTCTTAAAATAAAGTATTAGGTATTAAATAACAAAGTCGTGTCACCCAATTAGAAAACAACAAGATTGCGGGCATACAAAGTAAAATTATAAAAACAATAATATTAAAAGAACAGATTTAATTACCTACCTCCCATCTAATTCCGCGAGAGCTTTCGGATCCAGACCACCTGTTAATAATAAAAATTCAATTTGTATTTTATTACGACACCTAATACATTATGGTAGGGGAGCCCAAGAGGGGATTCGGGATTTACTAAAGCGCGGCAGATTAATATATAGGGGGATACCTTGTACCCGGTTAAGTACCTCCACAAAATATGAGGCCCATATATAAGGCCGCCCGTGAAGGAGACAGGATCAGATTAGTAAAAAAAAATTGACCATCAGAAATTCCCGAGCGCGTCAGATTAAGGTAGGGTGAGTTAATTACATCCTAAAAAGTGTATATTCCACTAATCTGACAATTTGAGAGTGACGGAAAAAAGGGGAGGGCAACAAAGTTGTAAAAAAAAAAACGTCATCTCGACATTCTCGAGCGTAGCTAATTTTTTTTTTATTTTGAAGGAAATAATTCAAGAATAATGAAAAATATATAATCTGACGATTTCCGCAAGCCGAAATAACAAAACTTCGTCGATAAAGTTAAATGCGTGCAGCTGCGTGATGCCTACATTTCCTTAAACCGATCGGAATCTACTAAACGGCGTTCTAAATATTTCCCTCAAAATTACATTTCCTGTGAATTTGAACCGATTCCGACCGATAGATTTTGAGAAATTTTGAAAAATCTTAAAAAAATAAGAAATATTTTTTTTAAAGTGGTATCTTTATCGATCAACTTCAAAAACTAATCCGCCTTTGAGCTTAAAAAACCACGTCGATCGCCACCAAGCTGGTCAAAAGCGGTTGATTAGTTCGAGAGATATCGTGAACGAAAGAAACCCGAAAAAGTGTTTTTTCGGGATTACTCCGAAATTTGTGGTTCGATCAATTAAAATTGCAAAATTACTTATGATGATGATAAAATTGCGTCGAATGCCGCCAACCGCGTGAAAATTGCTTGATCCAATCAAAAGTTATTGCGGTTTGAAAATTCCAAAAATAGTGTTCTATGAAACTTCTATCAGACTTTCGAGCTGGGAGAGCTCAAATGCATAGAAATGTTATTTCTTTGAACTCAGCGATCAATTTTAAACGCCCAGGAATGGAATTAGCGGGAAGTTGCAGGGATGGCCCTTTAGGTGAACCGTTTTTCTAAAAAAAAATTGTCAGATCAGGCGAATCCCTCTAGATAATCGTCAGATTATGAGACAGTACGTTTAGAACATAAAGATGAACCACATATATCTTAATCTGACGCGCTTGAGTATTTCAAAATTGCGTTTTTTTTTTTGCAAATTATGAAAATGGCCGTGGGTTTGCGTCCCATCGAAATCGTCAGATTAGTGAATGAGAGCTTTTTTTTGGTGCACTTAACACTCCCTTAGAAAATCTGACGCGCTCGATAATTTTTATTTTTTTTTCATTTTCAACCCTTAAATACAACCACCCGCATCATGCAAACGATCAGATTAACATACGTACATTATTAAAAATACGTAGGGCATTGATGCTATCAATATCTGACGCGCTCGAGGATGTCCATGCAACAGTTTTTTTTTACATATTTAACAATCTATAGCCGCTTCCCCCACCGATGAAAAGGTATATATCATATAACATTTTTTTCTTCTTATTATCTAAGCTTTGCATCCCAATAGGTCTCTACGACGCTCGAGTAAATCCCCATTTAGCATCGTGGGCTCCCCTACCATTAGTAACAAAATTTTAACTTACATTCCTTAGTGGCTACGCCAGCCACGTAATTTATGGCAATATCCGATGTCTCTAAAACAAATGTCAAAAATTTATCTTCATGTGAGTAAACGTGTGTATTCATAAACACAATGGATTTTGCTGTCTACGTGCGCAGATAAAATTAGTTTTTTTAGGATAACAGGCATATTATTAGTCTTAGATTAAGGATCTTAGGGTCAAAACCAATAATTATAGAAAAATATCAATAATTCAGACGCATCGGAGTTAATCGGAGAAATACCAATTTTTAACATTTATGTTATTATTAATATATGCAAATATAAACATCATATTTATATATTAAATGTATTATTTATTATGTTATGACTCAAATATATATCTCATCTTACATATATAACTTCATTATAAGGTTATAGGCCCTCATAGAATATCTCTATATTTTTTTACCTTTAGCGAACGGTTTCGCAGTCTCAGGAAACTGCAGGGGTAAAGCTTGCATTTTGGAAGAAACTTTGTCAGCAACCACGGGCGCTGGCTTCTGCCCACCAAAATGCGATGCATCCGAGAGCCTAACAAAAATAGATTTTGTCAAGAATAATATAACATCTATATGATTAATGTTAGTACGAAGCAAAGTATTCTTGTCAATCCTGCCTCATTTTATTTGGCGTTTTGTAAAAGATAACTTAAAAATAAAATAAATTCAATCTGGTATTTATCAAATACAATAATGATAATATTTCTAGTATGACATACATATCAGCAACTTGTTCGTGGTTTTTGGAGAATTTTCCCAATGTTAAAAAGTCTTTATCTCTTTCTTTCTTCAAACCATCGTGTATCACTTGCATTGCTTCCCCTAAAATATAGGCTTCGTATTATTTCTATTGCCTTTAAGATATATTACATATTTCTTTTACGTACCTCGTCCCTTGATAATGTCTGCTAAATATGCAGCTCCTTCTTTGGCGGGCTCTACAAATATTTTACAAAAAATAAGTCTTGATAATATTGTCTTTTGAAAACAAAAAAGACCTACGTTTATAGTATTGTCTTTGATTAACATAACTCATAACATTAAAAGAAAAACGCTTTTTACCGGATTATTTACGGGATCCAATAATATCCAAATTAAAATCTCAAAAAGAAAAACAATCCGCGAAAATAGAGGACACCGTGAGCCATTTTTGCCAAAACCCTCCATCTTTTAGTCGATACCAACTCCGGGGAAATAAATACAGATAATGCAACTTTCTCTGCAGCTGTGATACTTTTTGACATTCAACATCTTTTGTCTTCAGTCACCGTGACCACGCACGCTGTAAAGCACGCGAAACGTCGGATAAATTTAAAATTATGTCAAATAGTTGTAAATTTATAATAATACATAACTTTAATCCGGTAAAAAGCGTTTTTCTTTTGACCTACGTTTAATTAATAATTTTCGCTTATAGGCAAATCATGTCTGTGTACACAATTAAGTTGTTTTGTTTTTGTTTGTTTAAAGACAATTCACGCCAATTGACCCAATTCCCATGCTAAGCTGGTGAAGCTTGTGTTATGGGTACTAGGCAACGGATATACTAAATGATTAGTTTATATTTGCTTATAAATGCAACTAATTATTGTAAGTGTCTGCCTCGTCTAACACACTATATTGTATCCTATATTACTAGGTCAGCGATCATTTAAAGACCCAACTTACCGTTGCTTACGGCAAGAACAGACGTTAGTTTGCAGAAAAACTCTTGTTTCTAGACTTTTGTTTAAGAGACTAACTCTATATCTCTGAAGATATAATATATCTAAATATTGCAAAGTACATCGCCAAAATTATTGTTTTGATTGGCATAAACTATCCAGACCCATTAATACTTAGGAATTGCTTAAGGCAAGTCAAACTAATAATAATAAAAATTCTGTTAAAAGGAACCATAAATAAAAAGGTGATCATAAAACCTTTTAAAATATCTTGTATCTTCTTGTCATCCGGTATGACTGCTTTAATTTTTTGCAGAATATCATCTTTTGCGGCTACGTCGCGAGCTGTGGTTACACCCACAGGTGCATTAAGTATTCTGTAAGGTAATTAATGTTATATAATAATTATAGTGTTTGCCTGATTTAACTATTCTCTTTACTCACTCTTGACCACCTTCCGTATATGTCATTTTGTATATACTTTCTTCTCTTAATATTTCGTCACCTTTTCGAGCCATTAAATCGGCTAATACTTGGCGTTTCTCCTTGTCATCTATAAAATAATTTATTTATTAGCACTTTGTTATATTTTATACATATAAAAAAACAGGATACATATATTATTAGGCAACGGGCGGCCTTAAAAACGTAAAGGCTAATCTTAGGCTCAATGAGTTACGATAAATATAATATATGTTGTCATAGATCAAACAATGATAAGTACATTCATTCATATATCGAGTGTTTCATATATTAATAGTGCCTTCAATATTTCTTAATAATTTAATTGCTTGTCCTGTAAAGTAATGAAATTGAATTTGTCATATTCTGATGGCTTAGATATATATGTAGCTAATTACGAGACTGAAGATAAATGTTCAGAAGATTTTTAAATAAAGTTAAACGCTGAGCGCGTCTAATTTCAATTTCTTTAAGTAAAGTATATAATATATGTCACCGTAAAATTGTAAATACCGTTAGATTGTAATCTATCTCGCGAGATTATAAACTGTGGAAAGACAAAAAAACGAAACGAAAGACGTACTGTTTACATTTATTTAGGTAAGGAGTTCCAAAGCAGGATACTTTGCACAGTAAAGGAGGATATCAGTGTGTGTTAGTGATAAAATTCAGTTATAAGTAGGGGTTTCAAGAATTACATTGTCAAGGGACCGCAAATCAAAACTAACTTTATCGTGAAAAAAATAATTTTAACACTTTTATGATATGGTATCGTCAGGAAAACTTACTTTCAGGAAGAGGTGATGCGAGAAACTTTGATGCGTTGTCTATAATACCTAGAAAAAAAATCAATTTTGTAATAATTTTGTAATGTATGTTGTCACTTCATAGTAGGTAAGTTACCTGGCATGACTTTTGCGTACTCATGATTCGGTTTCGCTTCAACCAATCCATTGAACTTTTCTTTTAGAGACTCGTATGTCCCTTTGTCAACCTTGTCAGTCGCCAAACTTTTGCTAAGTTCGATTCTGGAGATCAAAAAAAAAATTTTCAATACTAGTAACATTTTCAAATTGAGATACAGGTCTATACCCTACCTTCTAGCGCCATCATTATAAGATTGCTGGTATCCTTGGATGAGCCCCATAGGAGATTCTCCTTGATCTTTCATCAAATTGACTAAATGTTGAAGTGCTTCTCCTAAATACATAAATTTTTTGTTATAAATTTATGAATAAAATAAATTTATAACGCACTATAAAAAAGTAAATTAATTTTCTGTGACCGAAAATAAGACAGGCGAGAAAAGTTTCAGCTCTACGCTACTGCACTTGTGCCAGGTCAATTCAATTCCAAATAAAATCAATGTCAGAGAAATGGTACTTTTACTGTTTGTTTTTCTCTTAAATGCTATATTTACATTTATAGAAAATATTATAAATAATTGTTATACATAATACTAATAACAATACGGTACCTTTCTCCATCCCAACTTTTGCCAAATGTTTTGCAGCGTCTTCCATTGTGGCTGAGAAAAAGAAATACAAAAGTAAAATAAAACTCACTTAATCAACATACTTATTTGACAAGTCTTTTGAACTCATAGAAACAATAATAAATAATTTGCAATAATAATAAAAAAACAAACCACTTATTTCATTAGCCATGGTAGGGGATAGTTGAGGGGGTACTCCTTTTTCCATTTCTGCTACAATTTCGTACTGGAGATTTTCAGCTTTTGGATCGGATTCCAATGGTCCTGAGTACTTTAACCTATAGGTAGCGTTCGAATTAAATAAAAATATTGTAAATAATAACTGCCTTCGTTAGTAATTGCAGTCCCAAAATATTTCTCAAGACGATTCAGCTATGGCGATAATAAATAAAAAATTCAGATTGATGTATTATCAAAATAAACAATCAGCCATATGAAAATAGGCATGCAAATTTCATATTAAACATCATAATGTCACAGTTAAGATATGTATAATTGTTGTCAAAACCTATGGTCTATATACTCTCCCACATGATGTATGTAGTATGTATTTAGATGGATAAAAGAGTAAGATAACGCAGGAAATACACAAGTTTTGCGTAGAGACAATTCCGATGGCTTTACGTCCATGTACTTACACATCAGCACCATCTGCATAAGTTTGTCCAAACGCCTTGTATTTAAAAAGTGGTTTAGATCCCAAGGATTTTTTTATAGCTGCTAGAAAATTGAGAGGGTAGCGCTCGCCGGCAACACCACCTACGATCAGTTGACTATTAGTATCTAAATATTTTTTAATCTAATTGTTATTCATCTATAGACAATTATTACTTACTACGCAAGGCGCTCGGTTGTGATAGAAACTTCGCCGCGTCTTGTACTACGGCTGTAAATTAATTTCAATATAAATATGAATTATACTCAATGAATACATTGGCTTTTGGATAAAGCTTACCTTTCATTGCTATCTTTAAATCAGGCGGCGTCACTTTTTCCATATCTTTACTCAAGTGTTCCTTTGCTTCATCTGCAATATCTTTGATAGGCATATACGGCATAATAAGAGGTGACGTTTCTATTCTAGGGTAAAAAAAATGGATACAGTAATAATCATTTTATATGAAATAATAAATAAGACTTCGACTTACTCTTTCGCTCCAATATCGTAAGTCATAAGATAGTTATTTCTTTTCGCTACCTCATTTTTCGGATTATTCTTCATCATTTGAAGAAGAGCTTGTTTTGCTTTGTCTGGTAAAAAATAGTTTATCTGTTGAATTTGAATATCACTTTTTGTTCATAAATGTTATATCCTGCGATCGTACCTCTGTCTCTGATGAACGCAGATAAATAGTTTGCACAGCGTTCAATGACCTCTAAAAGAAAGAACACATTATGTGATTGTTACGCAATTTGGTGCCGAACCTTTGAATATCCAACCAACCGTTCATATCTTTTTTTAAGTTTTTTGGAGTAACAGTATCAACTGCTTTATGCAAAGGTTCCAAAAATACGGGAGCCGTAGTCGGATCAGGCGCGCTACTTGTCAACCCTGGCGCAGACTTTAATCTGAAACATATAGAATATTTCGCAAAATCAACAGCCCAAATTAAAGTGATACATTCAACTGAGATTAAATATCTATATCCGTAAAAGATTCCGAATTCGAAAGTAGTGAACATATATAGAGTTAGATAAAAATTATTATTTACGTGTAAGCTGCAACAAATCTAGTGGGTAGTACAGAATACTGCGGCGTGAACGGCTCCTGTCCATTTTTCTCTAATTCTTTAATAAGAAGATCAAACGCTGGTCCTCGCTCAACTAAAATTACGGTTAATAGATTATCATTATAAATCAATATTATGTACATTAAAACAACTAGAAACACCTACTTTCATCAACAGCACACTGTGAGAGATATTTCGAACATATGTCCAGAGTTTCTGCAACAAAAAAGTTTTTTTAATGTAATTTCAGAAAGCTTACACCAAATTGACTTAGCCATATACCTTTCATATCTTCCTTTAACTCAGCTGGAGTCTGTCCTTCAACTAGCTTGGAAAGAGCGGAATGAATTTCTTGAGATAAATTCGGATCATCGTGGTCGTTTTCTAGACCCTTTGCGTCTTCTAATCTGAAAACTTATTCAATTGTACTAACATGATATTATACACTTATTAACGTCAATAAAAGAAATTATTCTAAATTAGCATTTGCAATTGGGTCTGGCTTTTCAATATTTTTTAATCATCACATTTTCCTTTAAAAATATGCAACCATATCAGAATCTGCTACCATTAAACCATGTTCTACGTATTGAAGCATATTGTAGCTCTAAATAAACACTATGGCTATTTGATTTCTTTGTACACATTCGGTCTTACTAATAAAAAATCACTATACATGCGTTATGACAAGGTGATAGTAATTCAGTGAATAGAGCTTGTACAGGGCATAAACTCCTCTTTGACCAATAACCGATGTGTATTGGTTGAATAACAAAACGACCCTTATTTATTGTTACCCTGGCAACCCGCCGTGTTTGATTGACGTTTGATTTAATAATTTTGATACGACTCATAATTCTAATGTAAGTTGTATTTATTTTATCAACCAAAGCAATTATATACACATTTACTCAATATACTAATAACATTTTATTATTTGCAGCTAATAGAAACTCCAAAACCTCAGACAAAGAGGACTAGAATTTTACATAAAAAGCCGCGTTCTGCAGTACAAAAGTTAGAAGAGGTTAGTATCAATGTGATAGAGAAAGGACTATTTCATTCAAAATCCCTCAACGATCATACTTAAATAATTTTTTAGGCTCAAACAGAAGCGACTCGCCGAAGCTCACGAAAGAGCTAGACAGAAGCATCTTCTAAGGCTCAAATTGTTACAGCAGCAATTAAATAAATAATTATATACTTATAAAAAAAATAAAACCCCCGTTTTAAATGAAATATAACTTTTTATTTATTTCAAGTCCTTAACTATCCACACCTATGTAAATAAAACAGCCTTAAAAATATGTTTCAATAAAAGCAGCTCTAGCAGCTTGTCTAGCCAGATTGCTTGGGGGCGTCTAGGTTGGCCTTGGTTCTTCTGGAGCATTCTCAGTGTCATCAAACGTAACATCCAGGTCTTCTTTGATATCAATAGCAATATTGTGGAGGATTGCCAGTGCTACTATATATAATTTGGCATTTTCTAATGACACTGAGAAGCCATGAAGAAGACACCTGAATCGAAAACCCTCCACCTCTAGTACTCTTTTCGACATCAGCTCGCACTCTGTCACAGATCTTCATAACATACTTCTTTGAAAAGCGGTATTTTGTTTTGAAATCGCCATGCGAAAGTAATAACGGATTGCACCGAGTTTGGTATGTTCTTTGACTTTCCTTGGAGGCGGCAAATCTTCAATCGTATGTATTAGCTGCATATCAATATTATCTAAATCTTCTATTTGATCTATAAAATCTATTTTCAACAAACACAAATATCTACTAACTTAAATCTTTCCTTGAACTAAACAGTCAAAAAATGCTGTCAAACGCGAAATCAGATGAAATTACGCAATTTTTGTCTTATACACCCGTTAAACTAGGCCTCTGCGTTGTATAAGCATTGTACAAGTCTTCATACAAACCAGACACTTGTTATAACAGCAGTATACATCAACCTTGTCAATTCAGACATTATTAGTAACATTTTTCTTATAACAGGCTTATACGATGTGCATAAATCTTTATTAGTAAGGCCGATTATGTATACGTAGTACTAGTCAAACTTTCTGCGATACATCATAGATATTAAATTCCCCGGGAGGCCAGATAGCATAATTGGAGTGGAGTTAAATATTAATAAAATAATTACTCTGTTGCTGCCTTCCCATAAGTCCTTTTCGCCTTGCCTTTCTGGTACAACTGTTGAGCTCCTTTACTTTTCATTGTTTTGACCAGCAATTTAAAAGCTGGACCTTTGTCTTCTACAACATTAAAAAACTGTTAACATTAAATTCAAAAAACATATGAAAACAAATGTTTAATTAACTTACTATTATATTCAGCAAATTGTGCTAAATAATTGGAACAAATTTCAACCATTTCTGAAAATAAAAACAAGATTTGAAAACACACATTTGAAAGATTTGATTAAATTTTGAATTGTACATATTTATTTTATTTTTATTTATTTACTTTTTTGCAAAAGCATTAAATAATAATATTAACAATCAACCGAAAAAACTAATAACATGGTTCGGACATGGTAAAGTGAAGGACGGCCTTCGCTAGTAAGCTATCTCTTCCAGGCACCCAGGGGCATTAAAGAAAACAGTAATAAAGAAGAATTATGAAGAAGTCCAAGTGTGCGAAACCTAATACCTTTATTTTATAGCTTATCAAATTACTAAAACAGAGGAAAAACGAACAACCAATGTAAAGAGACTTAAAAATTATTATGATCACACCTTTCATGAAGGGCTTGAGGTTGTCTGTTGTCTTTGGGGCCGCAGTTTCGCCAAGATCTTGCTTCAGTTTGTTGGCTATTGTAGAGTTGAAATCAGTAGCATTGAAATCGATTGCTTGCTTTAACCTATATCATGTTAAATATTAAACTGAATAATATTTGCAAAGATACCGTGCAAAAAAGCGCGGGAAACTTCGTTCATGGTAGACGTTTTTTTTCATGGTGGTGAAAATTTAATTTAATTTTACTAGTTAAAACGCAGAGGATAAGCTGGTAGTTTTAATTTCTGTATTATATGTAATCTTTATATCATATTTGTGTATAGTGTCATCGTGTAGTCGATAAGTTTTTGTAAATATTGTATGAACAAGCCCCCCGACCTGGATCGGGGGGATGATGGCCATGTTGGCCTGAATCTCCCTGTGGGATCAAACGTATCTGTTGGTTCTCAAGATGAATTTGACAAAATGGATAGGGATTGTTCGTCATCATCTCAGACAGGTGAAGGAAGTCGTAAACGAACACGTTATTTGCCTTTTTCGGCAGTGTACGAAAATTAAGAAAAAGAAAGGTAGTGGTTCTAGCGGTGATTACTGTCGTCTGTCAGTGCGAAAGCTTATGCAATGTAGAAGATGAGTCAATTTTAAACAAAAAGGTTACTTCTAAACCTATATCTCAATCCACGTCATCTCCACACTCGCAAAATAATAATAATTTACATAACACATCCTTTCAACCATCAACATCTTACATGAAAAAACGAATACAAAAAAAAGTGTGGGTACTTCTTTGGGGTAACAAGAAAAAAATCTTTCAAAACTACTCTACTTTCTACTTTTGTAGACAAACGACACTAAACACTGAAGTATAACTCCAATAATAAATTGAACTATAGTCAGCACTCACTCATCAGCACCATCTGAATAGTTGGCGGTGAACTTTCCATGTGTAAGAAGATGCGCGTCTCCTTTATCGTACATCGACTCCGTTAGAATATTAAAAGCCTCCAACATTTCTCCTGTTGATCAACATATATTTATATAAACTTAAAATTCGTTTAGAAGTCCTTCTCAAAGAATAACACGTCAGTAATCATTTTACCTTAAGATAAACAAAATATATATCATGTTGGAAAGGCTTACCAGTAAAATTAAGATAAGCAGGCAACGCTGGAAGAAAAGTTAACGTTAGCAAAGATTCAAAACATAATAAGTAAATAATAAAACATACGTACGTAGTTTTAACAGCCCACCCTGAAAAACAAAATAACAAATTATTCAGAGTTAATCAAAAACCCATCTTTCATTTTCATCCAAGATACAAATGAACACTAAGAGAAAATGAAAGATGCAAAAAAGATTATTTACAAAAAGAAATTACCTTAAGTGTTCATTTGTTTCAAGTAAGTCGAGAAAATGAAAACGCAAATACAAGATTTTTCTATTTTTATAATCATTTTAAACATTTTAAGTCTGCGTTATCTTTCATAATTCATTTCACCATAAGTTCAAGGTTATAGTTCAAGTTGGTGCTGTAGGTTGTGGTTTTTCTTTAGCAACTAATTTCTGGACTGTTTCTAAGCTGACATAAATCCTTTTATTTCGGTAAAAATCTAAGCGTCTGATCAAAAGCCCCGCGCAATTCTCCTGCTAAAATTTATTTTTATTTATATACACCACAGGCTTGAGGAAAATATATCTCCAAAAGTAAAATTAAAAGTCAAGTTTTATACTCACATCTCCTCCCATCATATTAAGGAAGTCATCAGCGAAACCCGCGTCCCCTGCTTCATCAGCTTCTATAAGATCTGTCGGAAACAATTAGATATATAATAATGAAATAAACCGTAACAAAGATTAGTAATAGCACATTATGCTCTTCTACATTATCTTTCATTATATGAGTGAGTTACAATTATAGTTTCCCCCGATATCAAATTCAGAGCTTTCCGTGTTTAACGCAACAAGTTTATCATAGCTCAAGCACGCTTAAAAAAATATCCTAAAAGTTTGTCGAGAGTGACCATAAAAATATTGCGATTTATAAATAGGAATAAAAATATCTCGGGAGATCTAAAGTAAAATGTATACCGTTTATTCCTTCTGCACACTGGTGGCAGAAGTCTTGGGCGTGGTGGCTGCCGAGGTGCTAGTGGCGCTGGTAGCCTCCGAGGGTCCTGCGGACTGGGAGCCCTCCGACGCCGATCCTTCAGGAACCTCCTCCGCAGTCTTTTCTACTTCTTCATTTATAACAAACAATTACCTTTCAGCGAACTTATCTGCTTCACAATTTCCGGCCGCTTACAAAGCTTAACATACGCAACTATTGCCTATTTAATGAAAAACTGCGCATGATGACTAAATTCTTAGTTTGTTTGAACTTGTTACAATTGTTCTGTGACCACAAGTATCAGATTTCTATACAATTATACGCCAATAAAAACAATTGACACAATTTCAAACTCATGGCGTTACCTCGTGAGCAGGGCATGTCCATTTCGTTGAAATTGCATCGAATTGCTACAAGGCATGTACTTACCTTCGTCTTCGTCGAAGTCCATCATCAGCATACGGTCCTCGGACTCAGCCAGTATTTCGTCAATCCAAACCGCTATCTGAAGTATATATTTATAGACAAACCTTTTTAAGAGGAGAGTAATAAAAGTCGTGCACAAATAAAGTTACCATGTATAGTCCTAACTTATTATTATTATTATATTTTATTTATCCAATTAAAGAAACAAATTATAACAAATTCAACTATTAAGCTACAATTAAACTTAAACAGTAGAGTTAAGCATTAAGATTTATAAAAATGCAATGCCAGTAACGTACTCGAATATAATATGCAGATTAGTAATCAAAGTGAAGGAATTTTTACTCGCCGCAAAAGATTAAATGGCTATTTGAAGTCTTTGGTAGGCCTATATATACATTAAAAAAACAGTGGCGCTACAACTTGTTTAGGTCTTGGCCTCAGATTTCTGAATCTGTTTCATGATCATTTATTTAAAATCTAATAGGCAAGTAGATGATCAGTCTCCAGTGCCTGACACACCGACGCCGACTTTTTTTGGTCCAAGACATGTCGGTTTCCTCACGATGTTTTCCTTCACCGTTCGAGCAAATATTAAATGCGCACATAGAAAGTCCATTGGTGCACAGCCAGGAATCGAACCTACGACCTCAGGTATGAGAGTCGCACGCTGAAGCCACTAGGCCAACGCTGCTCTATATATATATAAGCGAGTCAATTATTACCTTGTCTGCCATTTCCATCATGAATTTCGCTTTAGGGTGAGTGGCCCGGCGCGACGGAGGCCTCGTATGCATGTACGAGCACAAATCTTCCAAAATGATGTTCGATAGCCTTAACATTCTGTAAACATGCTCTATCGTTGAACGAACTATAAATTTAAAATTAAGCAATCTTTATTAATACTGCACTTAAAACTATTCGATTCCTTTATAGGACTTATAAAGGACTTGCTAACAATAATTGTATTATTTTTGGACTCACCCATCTGCAAGAGCATACGAGCCAGGTTTCGACAGCCGTTGCTGAATGCCCCTCGCGAACGCTACTGTGGCATTACGAGCCCAGACAAATCTCTTGTCACCGCATAACGCCAAAATATCTTTCTTAAATTGATTTATTTTTATCCTATAAACAGAGCAATGAATTAATTGAAGCAAATTTAAATTTGTATTATGATTTAATTTATACGTAAAACAAATTTAATTGAATTTAGTAATATTTCATTTGAAGCATTTTGCACTTACGTAGCACCCTTCTTCTTCGATTTCTTGAGATTTATAAAGTATTCGTAAGCTTGTTCCGGCTTGAAAGGCTGGTCCGCATCCAGCATTGTCCGTAATCGTGCAATCTGCGATACAGTTAAAGCACATTGTATGTTTGTTATATAAGTAATAATTATTTAAATATTTATATGAGAGATAGGGAAACTCCTATCCTCTGTGGGGTATAGCCTAGTACAAGTTTACGACTGGTTGGTTGACCCTCCCCAGCTCAACGTACCTGAAAATCATAGTCCATGAAATGAAAATGGGGGTCCACGATAGTGGATCTCAACACATACACTGATAGTACCTATTTACTTACATCATACTATCTTATAATATCAAAACATATACATTATATTGACTTATTGCGTATATTATTTTATTTATAGTTTATTTTATGTTTATTTAATGCTATGTATATTTTACTGTTATGTAAAATATGATACAAAATTTTATTTTAAATTGTTTTAATTTAAATTCAATTAATAAATGTAGGTATAGATTAACATATTGTGTTTTTACTTTAAGTTTTTAACACTAAACTTCACTACAGTTAGAAATTTACAGGAAATCAATATCAGGTAAGTAGGGGGTCTACCCAACACGGAAAACATGGCAAGCGCGGTCTACGACACAAAAAAGTTTGGGGAACTCATATATATAGACATTAGACAGTTTTTCATTATAACAAATGACGTTTAAAGAGTTTACATTGTATCTTTCTTGTGTGTTTCGTTCAGATCAATCATGTTACAACATGTGATGGATATTACCGTGTCGGCGGGAAGCGTACGTGCGTATTGTCGCCACAGGTAGATGACGCTGCGCAATGGCGGACGAGAAATGCGCTCAAGACGGTCGGTGAGAACGGCGCCATGCCGCTTCAAGCACCGCGCATGGGCTCGCGCCGCGCGCTTTGAAAGCTTCACGTCGGTTGCTTTTGGACCTCTGCGAATATGACCATATTGGACTTAAAACTTCTTTCGCGGTAATAGTTTATAACATATTTACATTATTATGAATGTTTAAAAAAAATAGCAAACTATTGTGGCAAGGAGCCTAAATGGGAGGAAAAGAGTACATTGTGTATTTGAAATTAAATATATAGTTAACACAATAATTTTTGCCTTTACCGTGGTCGAGCAGGCTTCGGGGGCGGCCTCACAGTCTGTTTGGGGAGAGACTTGTGTTGCACTCGAAGATCGCGGCCCGCCATTATAGTATCGGCGACCGAAGGTGGTATGGTCTCCGTGGCGTAAGGAGGGTATGGAGGGAACCCTCCGGGGGTCGCTATAATTAAACGGCACAATATAAAATATCATTTTATCAATGACTAATCCAGTATTCTCTTCAGAACAAGAGCAAGACAAATTCTCTGCAAGTTGAAATGTGATTTATGATCATTTCAAGAAGTTTTATCATATAGGTACTAGAAAATCAACGTTTACGTAAGGGTACCCTAGTTTTTATTACAAGAAAGAGCGTTTGCGTTTTTACTTGTAGGTACTTAAGTTCTAGAATTGTGTATTCTGTATTTCTACTCAGTACTTCTCTTTTAATATCTCGAATATCGTACACGATTGTTCTCAGCGTAAGCGGGCCGAATCGTGGCCATTAAATTTACGAGCTGTCAAGGCCCACATATTTACTGGCCTTGATGGCTGTCAGGTCAACAATTGAGATTCCATACGACAAAAAATTCAGTAAATTCAGTCTTGAATGCGGTTCCGAGTGATAAAAGTGCCAATAATGAAGAAAAATTATTAATTACTGTAACAGTATTAAGTGCGCGTTAATCGAAGTGACTAGTGCTTTGTGCGCGTAGTTGGTGTATTTATAATAGTAGGAGAGCTGGCTCCAATTTTTGGGCAGGTATTTGAGGCAAGCTGAAAACTTGTCACATACCTCTCCTATTATATTCCAACACGGAATTGCAGACCTGGCTGGTGAGTAGCGGGGCTAAATCAACCCCTACATTTTTAAAAATATTAATTTTTTTTCCCCAAAAATATATTTGAGGCAATACGCAATTTATATATGTTGCAGTGTAATACTTAATAAATACGAAAAAAATAAGCCAGACAATTTAATCGGGGCTGTAACATTGCCAGACGCCTGCAAAAATTTTTTGCAAAAAATTACAAAAAATGTTTTTGAGGCAGCTTGAAATTTTAATGGAGTGTTATTTATAACTATAAAATAAAATTCCCAAAAAGACAGATCATTTCGGTAGGGCTTTCTACCTGCCAGGTGATCAAACAAATAATGGATGGGTACAGGCCTGTACTACTATAGACAAGCTGTAGTGTGAGAGAGAGCGCATATCGATAGCTGTCTTCGTTCTTGCGTGCCGCGTTACTATTGGCTCTAGCGAGGCCGCGTGACTTACAATAACCCATGAGGTTTCTAGTTAGAATTTCGGAGAAAAAAATAAAAAACATTCTGAATTTGTACTAATAGTACGAGATCCCGCTGCAGGATTGGTGCGCTCATCGACTATTTGTTTAAAACCAAATTTTTATGTTTATTTATAATTAAGAGAATACATATGTACTAGGGTGCCTATCAAAATTTGGCCGCAATTATTTTTAATTAAATTATTTTTAATTGATTTTTGGTAAAAAATTTCGTTCATTTATTATTTAAATAAAATAACGTCTACATCACGGTAATTAATATGAAGATTCTAAAAAATCACGGGTGCCGTTGCGCATCTGGCCGCACCTCTTTGCAGCCAGGTGTAAACAGGTATGATTTCGATAAATTTATACGTTTATAACCTATTTTTATGAATTATATGTCAAATTGAAGCTAATTTTTTTCTATTAATTATCATATAAAGTTGCTTAATTAAATCTGGCCGCAAATAAGGGCTACTGGCTGTTAAAGATAATAAATATTTAAGGTAGAGTGAAAGAGAGTTAGCGCGTAACATCATTTGTCAGACGAGGACAGCGATTGTCGGCTAAGCGACGCTTTTAAGCCATTGCGCATGCGTCGAACGTTAGTGTTCTCAACCACCGGGGAGTAATAGAGACGACTTATAAAAAATATGTAATTTTTTTCAAAATGACAAATTTAAAAATTGCAACAAAAAATTAATATTGATTTGATATAATATCGACGGTCAAGTTAGCAATTTGTTGAACATTTTGATGAAGCAATAATCCAATTACAAATTATTTGAATGATTCAAACTTAAATATTATATCTCTATTAGATATTAATGATATTAAATGGTTTTTTAAAATGATAATAAATTTTGAAGTTTATATTTTTTTTTACGACGAAACAATAACATTAGCGAGCACTTTTGGAATGATACATTATTAAAGTCGAGTACATTGCTTTTTTCGTTACACAAAAAACACGACTTCATCTTTATCAATTTTATTTTACATTAATTAATATAATAATTTTTAGATGCACAAATAAAATAACAATGTAAATATAAAACGTTGTTTATTACGAACTCCAAAACAGCGTGGTTTTTTATGTTAGAATAAAAATGTTGCATCTATCATCAGTAGAACCTCTATAAGTCAAACATCAAGGGAGACGCCAAAAAATATGTACCAAAATGGCTTGTAGGGACTCGGTGATTATTTCGATTAACAGAGGGTCAAGATTTCAAGTAATGGAGGTTTTGGTGTTTTAAGGGAAGGGAACAAAACATTTTTTCGAGATTTGGAGGTTTTTGACTTATCGAGGTTCGACTTAATAGTATTAACAGACGATCGAACTTGGTACGGACCGGATAGCGGATTGGTATGGCGTACCAAATCCGCTACTCACAACACACGGCCGGATCTCGCAGTAACTGCGTGGCGTGTACACAGTTCAGACGTCATGCCTCCGACGTTATCCAAGCGCGCTAAAATTGCGATTGTTGTTGCGACAACAGTAATGCCGCCACAAATATCATGAAAAAAAAGAAAGGAGTGAGCAAAAACATTTTTAAAAAACCGTGATGAATTTAGTCACATGAAGTTGAATACAATTCATGTGATGTATCCCACAAGCACGGAAAGTCTTTATACAGTGCCAAAACATCGACAAGGACTTCGTGTTCTGTTAAAATCTCCGCCATAGTGCGAACATGCGCTGACGCACGTGCTACCTCCAGAATGTTTCAAACGTGACTGCCGTGCGTTTGTCCGGTCCGAGTGTACAGACTCGCGGATTTGGTACGGAGCGGACCAAATTCGATGTGCAAACCATCGGACCGAGCGAACACGAAGTAATAATAATAATGTTCGGCAGACAACTCTCCAGACGAACGGATATGGTATGGAGCGTACGGAATCCGCTGTCGGGCCCGTACCAAGTTCGATCGTCTGTTAATACTTTAACGAGCTTCTACTGTATTCAGTTTGAGAACACTGACATTCGACGCATGCGCAATGGCTTAAAAGCGCGTCGCTAAAGGTGATATCAGACGGTTCACTCGGATGATTGTTCACTCGAGTGAATGCTTCAGTTTTTTTCATTCTATGTTCACACGGCTTAGACGAAATGATACAGAAATGAACATTCATTGTTCTTTCTTTTAAATATGTCATCGAATGAAGTTGTACGTCTTGGAATTAGTTTAATTTGTGATCATTTAATCAAAGAGTTGACAAAAAAGAAGCAAAGAAAACGTCGATGGTGGTGGGTGCGACCATGGATTGAAAGAAGAAATTTATTTTAAAAAAAAAGTAATTTATTTTGATCGTTCCACTTGAGCACCATTTTGCCGCATGAAAACAATATAATAACACACAGAAAAAAAAGTTATAACTTCGTCGACAACGTGATGTCCGTCGGCTACATGACTCGAAACAAAATGGCCGAATCCGAATGAACGTTCTCTCAGTGTTCAGACCGTTCATTTCTCGTTCATTCGGAGTGGGAATGAAAGATACCGGATGCCAATATCCAACACTGTTGGATCGGTTCACTAATGAATTCATTCGGCACTCGTGTTTCATTTTTTGTTCAGACATTTCATTTCGAGTGAAATGTACCGAATGAAAGGTGAAAATGAACAAAAAATGAACCGTCTGATATCACCTTTAGCCGACAATCGCTGTCCTCGTCTGACAAATGATGTTACGCGCTAACTCTCTTTCACTCTACCTTAAATATTTATTATCTTTAACAGCCAGTAGCCCTTATTTGCGGCCAGATTTAATTAAGCAACTTTATATGATAATTAATAGAAAAAAATTAGCTTCAATTTGACATATAATTCATAAAAATAGGTTATAAACGTATAAATTTATCGAAATCATACCTGTTTACACCTGGCTGCAAAGAGGTGCGGCCAGATGCGCAACGGCACCCGTGATTTTTTAGAATCTTCATATTAATTACCGTGATGTAGACGTTATTTTATTTAAATAATAAATGAACGAAATTTTTTACCAAAAATCAATTAAAAATAATTGCGGCCAAATTTTGATAGGCACCCTAGTACATATGTATTCTCTTAATTATAAATAAACATAAAAATTTGGTTTTAAACAAATAGTCGATGAGCGCACCAATCCTGCAGCGGGATCTTAGACCATAAATACATTTTGCATAAAAGTGATTGTATTGATTTATGGACGTTAAAGGGACATAATTTTGTGATTTCTTTTTTATCTTAAAAAATTAGTTATTTTACCAATTTTAATGCGAATTTAAACGTAATGAATTCTTTAAATATTTGATATTTCCGTAAAAATATTTATTTTTTGAAGAGAAAAAATTGTTGTTTGTTCCAAAAAATTTTGTACAGAATTCATACTGTTGCCCCTACATTCAAAACTAAAAATTGTTTCTCTGACATTATGGTCCAAGATCCCAGGGCCGCCAGACGTCACGTATTTTCTGACGGATGAAATGTGGACGATTGGGTAGTGTTAGTATGTACTATGATCGTATGCCTACCTGCTAGCTTGGTCAAACGGCCAATTTCCAGGTATCAGGTAATCAAGGTACACAAAAACATTACTTACTTCACGTAAATTCTCATGGCTGATTTTTATATATGTTTTCGAGTGTATAGTTAAAAATAAATTGTCAATACTCCCAGACACTTTCCGTCGGCCATATTGCTTAACAGACGCTTTAAGGGTCTCAAAATAATTAGTCAACTTCACGTAAATTCTGACGCTCCATTTTTATATATGTTCATCCCACAACTATTTTAAAAGCTTTGACAAGAAGACAGACCGATCCAAGGGGCCAATCATCCCCTAAACTAAATTTTAATATCTCTATGAGTGGGAGAGCATTATCTACGCGCATGAGACTGAGTGAGACCGACTGCGCTGTTAAAGCCATGAAAATTACTTGAAAAATTATTATTATTCAAAAAGGGCAAGCAAAAGCCGTTTAATATTTTGAAGAAAAATGAAGAGTTGGTTGTTGGTGATGTAGATGAAGAAGAACGTGTATTCAAAATAATACAAAAATTTATCTGTGATGTTTACAACGTTCCTGGAATAATTGATGTAGATGCTGCCAGACTACAGTTGTTTATCATTTACATTCATCGAACCAATGAAAATCATATTTACCATCTTGTAGTGTCCAGCCATTGTTTTCGGGGTTGAAAATATTTATCATCTTCATACTTGCATTGTTCCAAAGCTAGCCCGTCGAAACTGTTGCCAAAGCTCACTTTTACAAGGTGGTAAGTTACTGGCATCGAAGTTTCTTAAATTCTTTCGATTGAATTCTTCATTTATATCAGATACCATGTATGTAAATGATAAACAACTGTAGTCTGGCAGCATCTACATCAATTATTCCAGGAACGTTGTAAACATCACAGATAAATTTTTGTATTATTTTGAATACACGTTCTTCTTCATCTACATCACCAACAACCAACTCTTCATTTTTCTTCAAAATATTAAACGGCTTTTGCTTGCCCTTTTTGAATAATAATAATTTTTCAAGTAATTTTCATGGCTTTAACAGCGCAGTCGGTCTCACTCAGTCTCATGCGCGTAGATAATGCTCTCCCACTCATAGAGATATTAAAATTTAGTTTAGGGGATGATTGGCCCCTTGGATCGGTCTGTCTTCTTGTCAAAGCTTTTAAAATAGTTGTGGGATGAACATATATAAAAATGGAGCGTCAGAATTTACGTGAAGTTGACTAATTATTTTGAGACCCTTAAAGCGTCTGTTAAGCAATATGGCCGACGGAAAGTGTCTGGGAGTATTGACAATTTATTTTTAACTATACACTCGAAAACATATATAAAAATCAGCCATGAGAATTTACGTGAAGTAAGTAATGTTTTTGTGTACCTTGATTACCTGATACCTGGAAATTGGCCGTTTGACCAAGCTAGCAGGTAGGCATACGATCATAGTACATACTAACACTACCCAATCGTCCACATTTCATCCGTCAGAAAATACGTGACGTCTGGCGGCCCTGGGATCTTGCTCTATTATTCCAAGTCAAAATTTATACGGAAATTTAAAACCTTTTTCATCTTAAAATTAATAAGGGTTACGTATAAAAAAAACCAATGATTAAAATATAAAATCGCATAGGTAACTAGATTTATAAAAATATAATATTTCTTCAGTGTTACAATTATTTAAGTATAAAAAAATTAGAAATAAATTAAATTCATTTCACGTCAGATATAAATTATCATTCTTCGTCTGTGGATTCTTCATCAGAACTACTTGAATCTTCGGATTCATCTGTATCAGATTCGGCAACCTCTTCATCATCTGCGAAAAGAAATAGATATATATTTTTTTAAATTAATCACAGAAATTTGAATGCAGCAGTTATTAAAAATAAACCATTTATTCTCACCTGTAGTATGATTTTCATAATCGTTATTTTTATTTTCCTCGTGAACAACAGCGTCGAATACTAATTGCGGCATACACTCTCCGTCAAACCAGTAAAAATCTAGCATATCCTCATTAAGTGTCCATCCGTTTCTATTAGGTGTCAAAGAACTGGGGAATCGTAAATATGCATTTCTCCAAATGCTTGTTATGGTAGGGGAGCCCAAGAGGGGATTTCGGGATTTACTAAAGCGCGGCAGATTAATATATAGGGGGATACCTTGTACCCGGTTAAGTACCTCCACAAAATATGAGGCCCATATATAAGGCCGCACGTGAAGGAGACAGGATCAGTTTAGTAAAAAAAAATTGACCATCAGAAATTCCCGAGCGCGTCAGATTAAGGTAGGGTGAGTTAATTACATCCTAAAAAGTGTATATTCCACTAATCTGACAATTTGAGAGTGACGGAAAAAAAGGAGAGGGCATCAAAGTTGTAAAAAAAAAACGTCATCTCGACATTCTCGAGCGCAGCTAATTTTTTTTTTATTTTGAAGGAAATAATTCAAGAATAATGAAAAATATATAATCTGACGATTTCCGCAAGCCGAAATAACAAAAATTCGTCGATAAAGTTAAATGCGTGCAGCTGCGTGATGCCTACATTTCCTTAAACCGATCGGAATCTACTAAACGGCGTTCTAAATATTTCCCTCAAAATTACATTTCCTGTGAATTTGAACCGATTCGGACCGATAGATTTTGAGAAATTTTGAAAAATCTTAAAAAAATAAGAAATATTTTTTTTTAAAGTGGTTTCTTTATCGATCAACTTCAAAAACTAATCCGCCTTTGAGCTTAAAAAACCACGTCGATCGCCACCAAGATGGTCAAAAGCGGTTGATTAGTTCGAGAGATATCGTGAACGAAAGAAACCCGAAAAAGTGTTTTTTCCGGATTACTCCGAAATTTGTGGTTCGATCAATTAAAATTGCAAATTGCTTATGAGGATGATAAAACTGCGTCGAATGCCGCCAACCGCGTGAAAATTGCTTGATCCATTCAAAAGTTATTGCGGTTTGAAAATTCCAAAAATAGTGTTCTATGAAACTTCTATCAGACTTTCGAGCTGGGAGAGCTCAAATGCATAGAAATGTTATTTCTTTGAACTCAGCGAGCTCAAAATATCAATTTTATTAAGCGCCCAGGAATGGAATTAGCGGGAAGTTGCAGGGATGGCACTTTAGGTGAACCGTTTTTCAAAATTTTTTGTCAGATCAGGCGAATCCCTCTAGATAATCGTCAGATTATGAGACAGTACGTTTAGAACATAAAGATGAACCACATATATCTTAATCTGACGCGCTTGAGTATTTCAAAATTGCGATTTTTTTTTGCAAATTAAGAAAATGGCTGTGGGTTTGCGTCCCATCGAAATCGTCAGATTAGTGAATGAGAGCTTTTTTTTGGTGCACTTAACACTCCCTTAGAAAATCTGACGCGCTCGATAATTTTTATTTTTTTTTCATTTTCAACCCTTAAATACAACCACCCGCATCATGCAAACGATCAGATTAACATACGTACATTATTAAAAATACGTAGGGCATTGATGCTATCAATATCTGACGCGCTCGAGGATGTCCATGCAACAGTTTTTTTTTACATATTTAACTATCTATAGCCGCTTCCCCCACCGATGAAAAGGAATTTATCATATAACATTTTTTTCTTCTTTTTATCTAAGCTTTGCATCCCAATAGGTCTCTACGACGCTCGAGTAAATCCCCATTTAGCATCGTGGGCTCCCCTACCATTATATATTGCGTTCTTAAAAGATGTTGTTTAAATTCAGATTTGCATGGAGGTAAAGTAGAGGGATCACAATTTTTTAATTTTTTTCTGAAACGTTCATTTTCAGTGTCGGCTTTGTAAGTCACGTGGCCTCGCTAGAGCCAATAGTAACGCATCAAGCAAGAACGAAGACAGCTGTCGAAATGCGCTCTCTCTCACACTACAGCTTGTCTATAGTAGTACAGTCTGTCTTTTTGGGAATCTAATTTTATAGTTATAAATAACACTCCATTAAAATTTCAAGCTGCCTCAAAAACATTTTTTATAATTTTTTGCAAAAAAATTTTGCACGCGTCTGGCAATGTTACAGCCCCGATTAAATTGTCTGGTTTATTTTTTTTCGTATTTATTAAGTATTACACTGCAACATATATAAATTGCGTATTGCCTCAAATATATTTTTGGGAAAAAAAAAATTATATTTTTAAAAATGTAGGGGTTGATTTAGCCTCGCTACTCACCAGCCAGGTCTCCAATTCCGTGTTGGAATATAATAGGAGAGGTATGTGACAAGTTTTCAGCTTGCCTCAAATACCTGCCCAAAAATTGGTGCCAGCTCTCGGACCATAAGTGCTATTAAATTCCATTAATTTAATAAACCCTTGAAATACTCTACGGCTTTTCTATCCCAAAGCTCATAATATGGTATTAGTACTTATTATTGAAACGTTTTAACATTTCGTAACGGATAAAACCCAATTTATTTTATTATTTAATTATTACATTGGCTATGTAATGTCAATATTTCGCATTTAACGGATATAATATAATAAAAGTTTTTTTTTATGTCATATACTATGTAATGCTGTTTCTCAAACACATTGTGATTTACAAACATACAAGGGTAATGGAGAACTAACCTTCTCCCGCCTCTGATACTGGCATTTCGCTGGTAGCATATTCTGTAGATGGAGCGCTTTCAGCCATTATTTAACCTAAATCAAAATCGCTTAGAAACAGTCCTTTTATTGTTGTAAGATAATGCGTTATGTAAAAATTCTGACAGAACGCCGTCTAGGCTTAAAAAGAACAATTGTAAATTCAAATCGACAGTTGTTGAGAAATTACCATCAGCCAGCAACAAATATTGACCTTTCATCGTTATATTATTCTATTATTTCACAATCGTTGTTTGTAATTCTTCCTAAAAAGATATTAGAGGGACTCATGGCCATGTGTAATACCTTTTCAGAATCCCTATTAAATGCGCGAAAACTTGTAATACAGGGTCACATTTCGGTAGAGCAATTTTTTTTCACAGTGGGGGCCGAAGTAAACAAAAAGTTACGATTTGAAAAAAAATTATATCGTATAACTTAATATTATCTTCAATACACTCAATAAACAACTTTAAATAGTATGTCTAGCGCAAGAACTCATCAGTATTAATCTAGTGGATATTATGAAAAAGATACAGGGGATGTAGATTTTTTCGAATTTTAATAAGAATTAGTAAAAAAAAAAAAATATTGGTTGTTTGTAAAGTAGGTTTACGATCGAGATGTTTACGTGATAACGTCTTATTGGTGATATAAGTTTTTGGGAAGTAAGGAATTAATGAAGATAACAATTTTTTCAAATTTTAAATTACATCTATCGTTTTATTCACACTTTTGATGATAAATTTCGGGTGTAATATGCCAGCCTCCGCTCGTGAGGATTCCGCGTGACAAGTTTCACGGAATGACTGGCAGCGCTCGAGATGAGACGGGAGATCGGTCCGTCTCTCTCTCGTTATACCTGCAATCGCGCTCGTGAGGTTTTGGTGTGACACAAGTTTCTGAACATGTCACCCGACTAAAACGATTTTAAAGACGTTATCACGTCAAAAATATTGGTTGTTTGTAAAGTAGGTTTACGATCGAGATGTTTACGTGATAACGTCTTATTGGTGATATAAGTTTTTGGGAAGTAAGGAATTAATGAAGATAACAATTTTTTTCCATCTTTCATTACTTTTACAAGTTTATTCAAGAATGTTAATTGTTAGTAAGTAGGCTATTTTATTTTATTCACCTTTTTTTGTTGCAATTGTTGTAACACTTCAATTGCACTTCACATTTTGTTTCACTGTAAAACATTCAACGAAAACTTAACCGCACGAGAAAATCTCCATTCGTTTGTATGCCGCTAGAGTGAGAGAGACGGAAGATCGGTCCACTCACTCGAACGCTATGCCAGCCTCCGCTCGTGAGGATTCCGCGTGACAAGTTTCACGGAATGACTGGCAGCGCTCGAGATGAGACGGGAAATCGGTCCGTCTCTCTCTCGTTATACCTGCGATCGCGCTCGTGAGGTTTTGGTGTGACACAAGTTTCTGAACATGTCACCCGACTAAAACGATTTTAAAGACGTTATCACGTCAAAAGTCAATTTTCTTATAAAACGCAAAATAAATTATAACTCTATAGGGGTTGAGCTTAGAGACCTCCCGTAGAATATTTTTTTGCAGCTGATGACCTCATCTATCCCCTATTTGAGTTTGATCCACGACTTTTTGACCGCCCTGTATACTTCGATCGAATTTTGACGATATTTTACTAAAAGACCGTTTCGCTCAAATGATTTGAAGAGAAAAAAACATTTCACAGATGTACCTAGTATTTGGGTTCGTATGCATTCCAAACTTGGTAAGGCAAACTTTTTTTTTCTATAGAACGGGCAGGAGACTCACCCGATGTTAAGTGATACCGCCGCCCATGGACACTCAATGCCAGAGGGCGCGCGTGTGCGTTGCCGGCCTTTTAAGAATTGGTACTCTCTTTTCTTGAAGGACCCTAAGTCGAGTTGGTTCGGAAATACTTCAGTGGGTAGACGGTTCCACTTAGTGGTGGTGTGCGGCAAAAACTTCTTTAAATATCGCTAGGTTGTCGATGTCATGATGCAACTCAGCTGCAGGTATCAATCCGAACAACTCCTCTGAACACTCTCCTAATAAATACGGTCGAAGATGCAGAGTGACCCCACATATTTACGATACGACATACATACGATTTTTTGTCGTTTTAACACATGTACGATCGCTACACCAAGATCGTACAGAAAATGTACGATTTTTTGTACTTGGCGACATTTTGTAATGAAACGAATATACTAATTTATTTGTGTGCATTGTTACAAAACTTATTATTTTTCTCTTGTAAATACTTGTATTGGAAACCAAAGTCAAAAACCTGTTCAGACTCGAGCTCTAAGTGATTATATTCTCTTTTGATCTGCATATTGTCTTTAGTGTTTTTTGTGTTACTTCAATACGCTTAAGCAACAATGGGTAGTGAAAATGAAGAAGAGCGACCTGCGCCAGGTACTCCAAAAAAATATTGCCAAAAGAGGAGAGCTTTCTGCAACATAGAGGAACAAACACAGAGCATAGAAGTATCGGCCGGATGGGGAAAGATTTATTTAAAGCCAGATGCACTGTTTGTAGCTCCATCAAGCCGGAACCCGCTTTAGAAAAAACATGATTTTTCTAAATTTACTTTTATCTACAAACGATGCTAGTAAATGTAGTAAACTTTATTTTTTTGTAGTATCATTAATTGCGCCGAAAAAATAATTAATACCGCGCAAAGCAGGAAATATTACAAATAATTCAATAAAAAACTTTGAAACGGGTGCTAAATTGTTTGTAGTTTATTGTAGTGACAAAAAAAATTTTTTTTACCCCACTTTATTAAAAACTACGGAATAAATGCTAAAATAACGGAACTATGCAAAAAAAAAGACACCGACTCAAAAACTATAAACGATGCTCATAAATGTAGTATACTTTATTTTTTTGTAGTATCATTAATTGCGCCGAAAAAATAATTAATACCGCGCAAATCAGGAAATATTACAAATAATTCAATAATAAACTTTGAAACGGGTGCTAAATTGTTTGTAGTTTATTGTAGTGACAAAAAAAAATTTTTTTTACCCCACTTTATTAAAAACTACGGAATAAATGCTAAAATAACGGAACTAGATAAAAGTAAATTTAGAAAAATCAAGTTTTTTCTAAAGCGGGTTCCGGCTCGATGGAGCTACTGTTTGTGACGTCGAAATGGTTTCAAAATATGGAGTTTTAAAGTTAGAGCTGATTTACACAGGGTCAGTAACTGACTACAAATTCGAGGCAAGTCAGTGCTGACCCGAAAAAAACCCTGTGTAAACTGATTTGAAGTCAGTACAGTGGCTTGAAGTCAGCGCTGTCTTGAATATTCGGACACGAATATTTTAAAGTCAGTTGGCGCCCCCCACCACCCGCGCACCCCCGCGCCAGCCAAATAAACCCCGTGTAAACAGACAAGTCAGTGCGTGTAGAGTGACCACGTTTTTTTCGCTGGCGAAAAAAATAAAGCTTAGCGAAGACGAAACCTTAAAATTGGTGCAATTATATGGCGAAAACGAGTGCTTTTGGGATATTAAATCCCTAAATTACCGCAATAAAGAAATGCGGTCAACAGCGTTGCAAAATATGGCTCAACAAATGCAAATCGAAGGGCTCACTTCTACTGAAGTAAAAAATAAAATTAAAGCCATAAGGGCTACATAGTACATATTATTTAGAGCTCGACAAGATACAAAAATCCACCAGATCTGGCGCTAGTGGGAACGTATATGTCCCAAAAGTCAAGTGGTTTCAAGAACTGGACGGCTTTATAAAAAATGCTATTGTAAATAAATAAATAAATTTTTCAACAAATAATTAAATCGTCGTTTCAGTTGTTTTCGCGAATTCATTTTTCCCACTGACTTCACACACGTGTGGTCATCGTGAGAAACGCACCACTACTACTTACTTCATGTAAACAGTTAAAGTCAGTCGCGGCGCCGACATTGGCGCTGCGACTGACTTGTCTACTTACCCTGTGTAAATCAGCCATTACACTCTTCAAGGCAAAGGCAGCCAGTCATTTTAAATAAAAACTTTCCACTTTTATGTTGTACGATCTTTTCATTTCAAAATTACCTTGGAATACAATTTTTTTGTAGTAGGTGTACGATTATGCGTTTTTTTTCATCTGGCAGCCCTGTCAGACTGAGCACTGAGCAGTGAGCACAGCACTGAGCACAGTGCACACTGCACTGTGCACACACTTCGTGTTCGTTTCTGTACATGACACATCGTAAACAAATGTGGTGAAACTAGAATTATCGACAAAATGCAAAAAAATGATGGTAAGCATACATTAATTATATTATTATTGTACATGACTATATTAATATTGTTAGTCTGTAATACATAATATATACAATTACCTTTTTTTTCAGTGTCTATGTCAATAGAAATTCCATACAAATTGTATAAAGCTGATGCTGGTGGATATAAGTTTAGTTTAAAACCAAATTTACAACTAGAAAACCATAATTTCCAACCTGCTCTTCATCTTATCGACAAACATTGTCCACATGACAAATTGTATGAGGTCAGTAAATTTTATTATAGTAATGAGTAATCTTAATTTGTCATAAACAGGAAAATAATTTAAAAACGGTATAATAATTATTTGGGAAATAACCATATAATATGTTTATAAACTCTTTCCATATAATTGTAATAATATATTATAGATTAAAACAACCATTTTCAGGTTCAATTTAATTATGATAAGCACACTGTTTATATTACAACAGGAGAAGGAATACTCACTAGCCTTCCACTTCCAGATGAGTTCTCAGATTTTAATGAGGTGGAGGTTTGGATGACATGGATCAAAAAAGACATATGTGTAGGAACAAAGAATAAGACATTTTTTACATACCCTAGGAATATCACTGGCGGGAAGTCAGCTGATAAATTTATTGGATATATAAAATTTGAAACTAATTATGGATTTGATTGGAAAGTCCATGGTATGTCATTTTTTATTTAGAAATACTTCTGTCTTCTACAGTATTGAAAACATTGGGTTTATTTTAGAATCTCCTGAAGTGTATAAAATGCCCCTAGAAAAAAATTTAAAAGGAGGGAAATTGCATTGGGTATCTATCGAAGATCACAAGTTACCACAAGATGCAATGATAGGTGGATTTGAGAAGAATCCAATATATATAGCTAGAGCTATGTATTCTGGGTCACTCTGTCCTGGAAAATATGTGCCTGAAGAAGGAAAAGCTTATGTAGCTTGGGGTGGAGAGGAACATGAAAAAAGCAATTTTCAGGTATTTTTAATTTATTATTTTTTCTTATTAATATTTAGTGTAAAAGTAATATTTATTGTACTTATCAAAAAAAAATCTAACTTCTAAATACTTATCTGTGTAGAATTCATGATAATGTGTTACAGTCCTTTGACTACATTAGTTTCATTTTCCTAATAAATTATATTGTAATGCAATTAAGATGTTACAATGATATTATTTATCCATTATTTGTTTTAGATACTATGTGGATATAATGCTAAGTGGGTGTTATGTTCTGATGACAATATTCCAGAAAATGCATTTGTAGCTGGCACATCAGAAATCCAGAATGAACCTCTATATATAGGAAGAGCTTTTATTGATTATAAGTTAATAGTGGGTAAAGTTCACATGCTGTATAAGACATGCTATTTGCCGTATCAAGGTGAAGAAATAGAAGTGCAAGACTATGAAATATTACTTGATTTGAGCATTAAACCAAAAGGTTATCCTTGTCGTGGGAAATGTAAAGTTAATGTCTTCAACAAAGACCTTACATGTATTTAAATAATTAATTCAATGAAAATACAGTAATATATTTGCATCATTTTACGAGTTTTTTGTTAATGTTACTGTTTATTATAACTATAAAGTCTACAAAGCAGACAGTGCCTTTATATGAATTAAGATCTTACAGTAGAATTATGCAGTTAAAAGTAATTTTTAGGCCCCTACCAATGGATTGTCCAACTCAGACAAATTTAATGATAATGTGTTATCGAAAAAGATGGTGAAAAAAAAAATTACATTCACATACAAAACATATATGTAAGTAACTATGTATGTTCTATATTGTTAGTGTGCCATATAAAAAATAAGTTATTATCTATGTTTATGTCTACATTTATCAGTAGTATTTGTGTCCAGAGCGATCTTCATATTTTCATAACCATGGTCCAGAATCATACACAAAGAGAAATAGTTAAGATTTAGGAAATGCAACTACGAAATAATAAAATAATTATTTATATAAATATAGGTTACTCATGTACTTGCTCTCATAGCAAAAAGCAATTCCTGATAATAGACAAGATTGTTATTTATAAATTTTAGTCTGTTCCTTATTTTAATAATATTTGGTTCACTTTAAAAATATAATATTCAGGACATTGGATTTATTAATTAAACTAAGCTCCCCAGTCATCTGGTAGGTTCTGGTCAGTATCTTCACATTTCATAATAGGTGTTGTATTGCTATTAATAAATCTTGGATTAGAGTAAGGTGCAACTAATATTTCATAATTATTTTCATAAGCTGTATCTTCCTTATAAGCAAAGTAACACACTTTATGTGATGGGGCTACTTTGCCAGGTATAATATGCCCATCGCGAAAAGCTCTACCAATGTACATAATTTCTCTACCTTCATATTCTGTATAACCTCCAGGGATTGCCCCTGAGGGTATTACGTTACTAGTTGTTGATAACCAAAGGCAATTAAGACCACAAAGAATCTGAAAATGATATTTTTTTTACTAAACATGTGCTGTTAAAAATATATTTAATTAATATATGTTTAAAAAAGTCAGGTACATCAAGTATTGCAATGCTTATTATTTTAAGACCATGAGGTCATAAAATTGTAAAAACCATAACTTAAAAATAGGAAATTTTTTAACATGAAATTAGATTACTGCTATACCTCCATTTCATGTTTTAAATGGCTTTCTGAACCCCAAGCCACAAAGCCACACCTCAGAGATGGTACATATTTTCCAGGTGTCAGTGAGCCTTCGTGAGGTGCTCTCATTATGTAGAGAAATTCATTTTCAAAGCCACCTATCAAAGCCCCATATGGTAGTATACCATCATATGGCACCCAATAAGTCATACCACCATTGATAGGTTTCAGAATAGGTCTCTCAATATTTGGTGGTGCTGAAAGGCAGAAATTGACCTAAATTAACTATATGGGATTAAACTTCTAACCTAACAATATAATTTACTACTTACAAACAAATTTCCAAGAAATTAAACTTTCATTGTTCCATTGACAAAATGTTACATATTTTAACTGTCTATTATTAATTTCATATGAAAAGATTGGTATTGTTGTACCAAAACTAAACAATTCGACTTTATTGCCAAACCAGGCCAAACAGAATTTCTTATATTTGTTGTGAGTAAGGAGATTAGGTGTTGGTGTTTGACAAATCTTATATCCATATTCTTCAATTCCTGAATGCTCACCCAGAATTACCTATATTAAAACAACTTCTTAAGAATATGTCAAAGAATCTTGTTAGACATTATAATTTTTAAATATTCAAATTTATTTAATTGTTACACTTGTATTAATATTATGCAGCAATGTTACTATCTTTCCTTCTATATATAGCGAGATACAGGAAAATATTTTATATAATACTAACCCAAGTTATCCGGGAGTTTCTTGGATAATCAGCAAGTCCAATTTTAGCATTTCTTGAAGACTTAATAGCAAATTGTAAACAGTTACCGGTGAACTTGTAAAAAATATTTTCGTGTCGCGGTATTGCTGATAATTCTGAATTAAATAAATTTGTTTGGGTTATAATAATCACCTTTTCCTAGGTATAGATATTCGTATTAAAATTCTAGTTCTTACCAATTAAATCACCCATTTTATTTTACCGTCGTTTATTGCACTAAAAAGTTTTGTAATTAGATTATAATTTTATACCTATTTTTTTAAATATTATTTTTTCGGGAAAATGGGTAAACAAATTAAGACAGAAGACTTCAAATAAAAACCATAGAGTACATTAGTGTTGCGCACCTCATACATGAGGCACGGGGCACCTCAAATTTCACACTCAAAGTTGTCAAATGTCGCATCACCTCAAACACACATTTTGTACCCGTGTACCGCTTCAAACTCGTTGAGGTATTTCAAACAGTGTGACCAGATTTTAATAGACGAATCTACTGCTTGTGGAGGTTAAAAACTACTGAATTCTACCAAAAGGAACGAGAAAATCTATTATATTTTTTTGCTGTTGTGTTACAACGTAAAACATGAATGTTTTCTTGATAAAACGATAGAATAATAAAAATAAGAATTTAATTTAAAAGAAACCAAGTTTTTTTTTTTTAATTAAATTCTTAATAAAAATATAATTAAACAAAAATGTATAAAATGATACTTAAAGTAAAGATTTTTCGTCTTTATGTTGGGTAACATTGTCTGTCATAAAGCAATTTTGAGTCCATTAACTTGAACATACTTCTGTCAGATCTATTGACTGAAGCGGAGTAGTTTTTATATAATTTATCTTCATACAGCAACTTAAAATGGAACTCATCATGTTTTGTATGTCTGTTTAAATTTTATGAATAAGGGTCTGATCACTTTGAAAAATAACGTAAAATTTACATAACCAACTTTAAATAAGGGATCTTGCTTCTATTCATTGCGATATCCTTGTGTATATTTATGTTTCATTTTAAACTCGATTATATAAATTCTCAATAAAGGAATTCCCACATCTCACTCTATGCTCACGGCACGAATGGTAACAAAGAATAAACATTAAATAGTTATAATCCAATCGATGAAAGAGGAATACCTCGCTTTTATTCGATATGCCAAAAAAAGTACTAGAATAACTGAAAAGCGTGAATTCTACTAAAATATACCAAATAATTTTGACATACTAAATTCTGTTGAGAGTACCTCAAAATCTACCAAAAAAGTAGAAATCTACTAAATCTGGTCACACTGATTTCAAACGCGGGCTAGGCGCTGAATGTGATTGATGCGGTGAGTCGTATGTCATGAATGAGTGAACGGTTGAGATGAATTGTTTTGTCTTATTCTCCCATCCCATGTAGGACAATGACAATAGTTAAAAAAAAGAGAACTATGCGCATTGATACTGCGCATGCGCAATAACATTTAATTAAGATTTATAAAAAAAAGTTAATTATTATTAAATTACAGGATAATGAAAGCCGAACAGTTGTTTATTTTGAACGAACAGTTATTGAATAGTTCTAAACTATTAGAAAAAAAATAAAAACATCCATAGTTCGTGCCAAAGTGAGGGTCAATTTTTTTATAATTAAAAAAAAATAAAATAAGAACGAACAAAAAATTTTTTTGATAGAACAATGAAGAACAGTTAACGAACAGTTGATAGAGCCAAAAAAAAAGTGCAAAAAATTAATTTCCCCCCGCCAACTTAAGGTTCCCTGATTAAATCGATATTATTGAATGAGTGACAGTGACTGTTCACTGTGACATATTATTGTAATTGGTTTTTGTTTGCATAAAGAACTTGACTTTTTGAAGTTATACTTCTTTAGGCGCGTTATGAAAAATTTATGAGAGTGAAATTTTACGATGCGCGCGCACCGTTACACAAAATTAAGAGCGTGAAGTTGCCCACGGAAGATCCTACGGCATTGGACATAATTTAAAAACAACATTCGAATAATAATAGAATTTATGTTACACTTAATATGAGAATGTGAAATATGAGAATAATAATAAATATTTATTTATTTAATTTTACAAATGTAAATTGAACTTTATTAACTATAATGACTCCTTTTCCAGTATTTGATTATTTAATTGTAATTTATTATTTGCTTGCAATCAAAAACTATTTTTAATAATGCCAAAGAAGTATAACTTCTTACGCGCGTACATAAGTACACTCACCCTTTTTTATTTATTTATTTATGATCGAAAGACCTGCGCCATAGAGACAATGGGTTCGTACATAAAGCGACTAACAGTACAGAACAGAATCCTCAAAAATCCTTAACTCATTTTATGAAATGAGGTGGGACAACAAACACTTCAATTTCGTTTGTCCTACCCATCACTAGAGTACATGTAAATGGTACTGACAAAAGTGACAAATGAAAAAGCGCGGGAAACTTCGTTCATGGTAGACGTATTTTTCATGGTGGTGAATATTTAATTTAATTTCACTAGTTAAAACGCAGAGGATAAGCTGGTAGTTTTAATTTTTGTATTATATGTAATCTTTATATCATATTTGTGTATAGTGTCATCGTGTAGTCGGTAAGTTTTTGTAATTTCTGTAAATATTGTATGAACAAGCCCCCCGATCTAGGTCGGGGGGAAGCTTATGCAATGTAGAAGATGAGTCAATTTTAATTAAAAAGGTTACTTCAAAACCTATATCTCAATCCACGTCATCTCCACACTTGCAAAATAATAATAATTCACATAGTACATCCTCTCGACCATCAACATCTTACACGGAAAATTCAAATAACTCTCAAGACTCTAACGCGGGAAATTCAAACAACACCACAGCTTCAGCAACCAATACAGACCCCCGTTCGATTGGCCGTACTGAATATGTTTCTACCGATGTTTCTCCTTATTTAATACATGTTCAACGTATTCAAAGTACACCTGACGACGGGACCATTCTCCATCCAATAACATTTGGCAATTTTTTAAAGCAGATCAAATTTAATAATATTATTCCCGGAAGTGTAAAGCGTCTAGGAAGCAGGTGCGTAGTTGGCTTTTCCGATTATAAACACGCCAATAATTTTCTTAACTGCAATCTTTTGGAAACGAAAAAGTTAAAAGCCTTCATTCCCACTTTCAGCGTAACAAGAATGGGTCTAGTTCGCGGGGTCCCTGTAGATTGGAGTGTAGAGGAAGTTCAACAAAATGTATCCGTACCTATAGGCTGCGGCAAAATACTTAAAATAAGACATTTGAATCGCAAGGTAAAAATTAATGACTCGGTTTCTTGGAAACCCTCTGAATCAGTTGTAATAACATTTGATGGGCAAGTTTTACCAAAAAGGTTTTTCATGTGCTATAATGTTCTTCCAGTAGAAATATATATTTATCCTACCATACAATGCTATAAATGCTGCCGTTATGGTCATACCAAACTTCAATGTCGTTCTAAGACTCCAATATGTTATAACTGTGGAGGTCAACATGCAGGTGTATCATGTGACAGGTCAGATAAAGATCCTCTGTACTGTGTAATGTGTGAAGTCGAAGGGTCCCATTCAGCGATAGATAAGTCATGTCCAGAATTTGTGAGACAGACAGAAATCAGAGTTAAAATGGCTCAGAGCTGCATGTCTTATGCCGAAGCCAGTAAATATTTTTCTTCTGTTAAGCCTTCATACGCAGATGCATTAAGTTCAACAATTCCGGAAGTACCAAAACCCGTATATTCTTCCGCAGCGAAGTCTGTATCTCGTAATAATTCTACTAATGCCTCATATAAAAAGACAGTATTCTTAAAACCTCGCTCTCCTCCTAAACCACAACATGGTTATGATCGTGTTGCTCATAATAATGTTTTAAAAGACTTCCAAGTTCCAGAGCCTAAAAATGGCAGTGCTTTGGTTGGTCACAAAAATAAAGAAGAAGAAAAATCTGATGTATTAGAAATGATACTAGCATTATTAACTACTTTAATAAACTAAAACTTACTGAAACCGTCCCACGTTGCCTCCAGGGCCGCGCCGCCCATATGTGCGAAGTGTGCGGTGCACACAGGCGCTAAGACAATAAGGGCGCCGCCACCGAAATTATTTATACTAACTACACTACAATATTCTTACGTACGCTTTAAGTTTCATTTTACGCTTTGGGTTTAAGTTTACATTAATTACTCAGAGCTTAGCAAATCAAAAGAAAGGCCGCTGCGCCGTGAGTTGTTAGAGTGTGTTTATGTCTAATGATTTCAATAATATGCCGACATACCTTGATAAAATCCATAATGAACTAATTTTTATATTCGGTAACCAAATTCAACATTTTATTTTTAATTTATGTCAAATTAATAAATATTTTTCAATAATACTGGATTGTACTCCTTACGTTTCACACGAAGAGCAAATTAGTATGATAATAAGATTTTATTGGAAGTAAGAGAGGATTTCCTAGCTTTCTGTCCAATCATAGATACAACTGGCCCTGGAGTAACGTCATTTATAATAGAAAAACTAACCGAAATTAATTTGGACATAAACAATTACTTAAGGGGACAAGGCTATGATAATGGCTCAAATATCCGCGGTAAGAATATTGCGGGATGTAAATCTCCGCGCTTTTTATGTACCGTGCGCTAGCCATAGTTTAAATTTAATAGTAAACGACACTGCCAACCTCATACACGACTGGGTTTTTTAATATTGTGCAAGAATTATGTATATAAATATTTTTCGTCCTCTACTAAAAGATGGGATTTATTACAAAGATATGTCATAAATCTGACCTTAAAAACGGTTAGATAAAGCATCATAAATAAACTATGTAACAATTTAATTCGCGGTTTATTTTTCACGGCAATTGCCAAGCGGACGTTTTACCTATTTAAGAAAATATTATTTAAGTAAGTATATTAAACTAAAGAAAATTTTTCTTTCGGTCGAAATTAAAAAATTATAAAAAATACATTGAAACTTGAAGATTCGTAAAAAATAGGCCGAAAAATATAAATAGTTCCCTCAAAGGCCTGCAACACACCCGCTAAAAATGTCTACCTATGGGCTGCGATGACTGCCATTTTTGTCCGTCCCTCAGGCTCGTTTGCCCCCTATAAAAAAAAGGAGGCGCTTCGTGGGTTTCGCACACAGGCGCTGCCGGGAGTCGGCGCGGCCCTGGTTGCCTCTATTAATGAAAAAATTAAATAATTTAATGTCATTAAAAATAATGGATTCCAAGATAATTCAATGGAATTGCAGGAGTGTTGTTCCAAAGAAACATGATTTAATATATTTGATAAATAAACATTCTCCCGTTGTTGTTGCGTTATCTGAAACGTGGTTGAAGCCAGGGTACCTATTTAGGATCCCAGGATATACCTGCTTGCGTGATGATAGATTTGATGGCCATGGTGGCGTAGCATTACTTGTCAGGAACTCAATTAATTTTTCTGAAATAGCGTTTTCTTCATTAATCTCTAATGATGCCATTAATATTGTCGGCATAAAAATTGATAACATTTCTATAGTTTCCATTTACCTAGCTCGTTCCTCTTTTGTTATTCTCAATAGCGTTAATAATTTACTTTCTTCACTTAGTCGTCCATTCCTTCTATTGGGTGACTTTAACTCTCATCACCAAATGTTTGGTTGTGGCACTACTGACTCCAATGGTGTACGTTTAGTTGAAATATTAGATTTACATAATTTGTGTTTACTTAATACTGGCTCACCAACTAGACGTACAAAGCCTAATGAAAAGCTTAGCGCGGTTGACTTATCAATTTGTACTCCAGATCTTGCTTCTTCTCGTTCTTGGTACACTTCATCATCTACTTTTGGCAGTGATCATTTCCCGATTATCATATCCTCACTTATTAGACGCTCTCCTTATCAAAAACGACAACCTCGTGTGAAATATAAATTAAATAATGCTGATTGGCTTGCATTTAAAATCCTTGTCGAATCTAAAATAAATGATTTGCCTGAATTAGTTAGCGGTGGTGAGACCAATTCCTCGAAAGCTTTGGCTACATGTTTCAGGTTGATATACCTATGCAGTATGCTACTCGAAATAACAATTATAGGCAGCGGCACGTAAGTCTAGCGCTGGCCGATACGTGGAGGGGATTGCTGCGCATGTGTACTATCGCGCGGGGGACGGAATGCGACTGGAGAGCCAATCGACGCTACGCGCGCCCGCTAGCCCCCCTCAGGTACCTTATTTTTTTACTTCTGCGCAATAACGGTCAGCGCTAGAGTTTCGTGCCGCTACTTGTACATAGTAGAGGTGCTGGCAAACAACACTATTAAGTGTTAATAGGTCGATAAAATAACTATCTTATCTTAAGGCTCAAGCTATCTGGATTCCAATGTCTCATTTCCTCTTGTGTATGTTACATCTACCGTTTGCTCACCTATGCCATAGTCAGCTGTCAGACGCTTCTCCACATTTGACTTTACCTCTTGTCACCATAAGATCTGGTAGGCGGTTTAGGGATTAGATAATAGATTTATAAATAGTAAATGGAAAGAGGCCTCAGAACCTTTTTACGTAAACAACAATAAGCAAATTTCCCACTAAGATTTTTTTTGGACTCACATGCAAAAGCTTTTGGGGAAAGGATTTGTTTTTATTGATCAATACCAAACTTAAGTGATTTCATTTTGGACTAAAGCCCAGAAAATAATGTATGGTATCTATGTACACTTGTACAAAGACAAGGACAGCAGATCATGAAATAAAAGACTTAATTATAATATTTTTTTATTTTATCTAGGTCTTCTGTGTTAGTCATAATCATATTCATCATCATCATGAGATCTGTATTGTTCCTCATAAAACTCATAACTTTCTTTAAATGGTGGTTCAAGAGTATTACTACACCTAGAACTTGAGTATGGACCAACTAATATATCATAATAACTTTCATATGCTTCCCGTTCGCCATAGGCAAAGTAACAAACACAATGTGTTGGAGCTACTTTTCCTGGTATTATATGGCCATCCTGTTTTACACGACCAATGTACATTGGTTCTGGGCCATATTCGGTGTATCCTGCAGCAATGGCTCCAGCTGGTATTACTGATTCTTTTGTTGGTAGCCAGACACAATCATGGGCACAGAGAATCTAAAAATAGAAAATTACTATTATAATCCTTGTTTAAAAAAAAACATTTTTTTTTATGAAAAATATAATTTACCTCAAACTCAGTTTTTAAATGTGAATGTCCTCCCCATCCTACAAATCCACATTTCATAGATGGTACAAACTTTCCAGGAGTTAATGATCCTACATGTGGTGCTCTCATTATATATAGAAATTCATTCTCAAACCCTCCTATTATTGCACCGTATGGCAATTCACCATCATATGGCACCCAATATGGTTTGCCTCCTATAATTGGTTTTAAAAAAGGCCTCTCGATATTAGGTGGTACTGCAAAATAAATTTGCAAAATGAAATTAATTGAAAAATATTTTTTATATTGGGTTCAGCAACCAAAACCAAAACAATATATTTTATTTAAAGAAACTTACACAATAACTTCCACTGTAAGGTATTCTTTTGGTTTCGGCCAAAGAATGTGACAAACTTTAAATTATTTTTTTTAATTTCTTTGGAAAATATAGGTTCACATTCCCCAAATTTGTACAACTCAACTTTACTGCCATACCAAGTAAGGCAAAACTTATGATATTTTTCCTCCTCCAAAATGCCAGGTGTCGGTGTTTTAACAATTATTTCATTAAATTCACAGACTCCACTCTCACCATTTCTATCTATATAAACCTACATAGGGAAAATAATATTGTATATTTTACTTAAAATAATATAAAGTAAATGATATGTTAGTTGTATTTGCATTAGGTACTTTATTTAGTTGCACATCCTTAATGTGTACATTACAATACATATATATTTTTTACCTAAACTAACCAATTAAAATTAAGATTTTATTTTATGGCAGGTAGATAAAGTAGTATATTTTGAATTTAAGGTCAGCTTTAGAATCAACCTTCCTTATTAAAAGATACACACAACTAAATAAAAATAAACTTTTAATCATCCACAATCAATACAAGGATAATTGTATCCTTTTATTTGTACCAATTTCTTGTATGTATCTGAAGTATTATATTATGTCTATGCTCTCATAATTGAATATGGAATATAAATTTCAAGCTCAAATCATAGTTTTTATTTTAAATATTGCAAGCTAATTTATATCTATAAGAATAGGAATAATAAGCTTATCACTACTTATAAGGAAAACTTTAAAAAGAAACAAATAACTATTTCACAATAATTACCCAATGATCAATATTAAAGAATCCAATTTGATCAGCTAGCCCAATCATAGCATATCCAGAATTTCCTTTAATAGAAAATATAACACACTTACTAGTATATTTATAAAATCTTCTTTGATGGTTTCGTGTTGTAGATATTTCTAAAAGAAAATATATTGTTGTTAAATAACCTTAAACATATTTATTAAACAATATTTTCATATTATATTGTATTTATTATAATATTATGTAGGTACTTACCAATAATTTCACCCATTTTTACCAATAATACTAATGAGTTATTACTTATGACTGCTTGAATATTATAAAAGCATTAAGTAAATGTTATAATTGTTATAATCATATAATATGTTAATGATATAATTAATTTATTGAAACATTGCGTTTGTAATAACAACTTAATTATTTTTTATTAAAAGAATTACTGTTAATAAAGCTTTTTTAATTAGTATCTATGTAGACTTGTAGAGTGTAGACAATCGCACCAATAACCAACGTCCAAAAGTCCAACATGTCACCAAGTGACTAATCAGGTACACTCATCACTGGTCACTAGTCACTACTCACTACTCAGTACTCACTACTCACAATTCAGAAGTATAGGGATGTACCAGTTACGAGTATATGTTCTTAATATATGTACCTATATAAAGTTAGAGTAAATAATCATACCGAGCGGACAGAATACCGATTCACATTTCACATCAGGTACTCAGTACATTCCTTTATCCTTTAAGGGAGTCCCACTACGTAGAATAAAATAAAATAAAATATGTTTATTATGGAACATAAGATACATGTATCACTTATTCCACGTCATTAAATTTGAATTTGTAGGCATCCCTACTCATCGGCAAAGAAGACAGAGGGTGTAGGCCGAGAGAAAAAGCCGGTGTAAAAAACTCTCGGTACTCTTTTAAAATAGCAAATCATCAAACAACACTTATTTTAAAACAAATATCGCAAATTAATTAGAAGTCAAGTAGCCTGTCTAGCACTAGTCCCAGGCCCTTTTATCAACTAGATAATCGATGACTTAAATATATTATATAAATGTGTTTTTGAAGTGAAACTTCTTTAGGCGCATGAGGATAAACATTTTACGGATGAAACACAATAATATGTAATAATATTAGCGTCACTAAGATGTGCAGCAATGTGTCGAAGAAAAGGGAGAGAGCGATTGAGACCAATTGAGAGAGAGTGAGATAGGGTGAACGTACCATGAAGCAAAGAGCCATGGAGCGAGAGTAGGGAGCAAGCAAGTGAGAAAGATCGAGAGAGAGAGTGAGATAGAGCGAACGTCGCATCACGCACAGTGCCATGGAGCGAGAGGTGGGAGACAACTAAAGTGAGAAATATTGAGAGAGAGAGTAAGGGAGATCGAGAAAAAATATACGCTATTAGTTGATGTATTCGTTTACGCCGGCTCCACATGTGGGTTCCAACGCTCGTACCAACGTTGGACTGCAAACTCGGTGAGGAGTACACACGTTGGCTAATAAACTAGTTCTGTCCCGTCAGGGCCAATGTGAAGATGTCCGATACAGATATCGAAACTGCTCTGAGCGCGTTTATAGTAATGGTGAGTGCACATTTATATTTGTTACTGAGAAAAAATAAATATGTGCTCATTAACGATTCTCGCTTTTTTTTTAAATCTTCAATTGAGAAATTCATTCCCATATTTTGTTGAATGGTGCGCCATGCATCAGCAATTAAATTTTTATTTTTATGATCCTTTCGAGTTGAGTCCCATATTATTGGATGTGCTTGATAAAGTTCAATAAATTCTATTACTTTTTCATTAATTGTCCATGCCGGTGGCGATTTTGTGGATGAGGAAGCCATTCTCGCTCGACGTACGCACTCGCGGCGTGTTGTAACAGAACTGAGCAAAGCGCCGTGTCCGTGTGGACATAGATCGCGAGCGTTGGCGCAGATTCCTTTGATGAAACCGACACGAGCCGGCCAACTACCAACACTCGCCCCAACGTTGGGACCAATGCCATTTTCTAGATCCACACGTTGGACGAATAGCGTTGGGGCCAATATTGGGGCCAACGTGTGGAGCCGGCCTTAGTAGTTACATATTATAATTTTAGATGACAATTCTGTCACGTAACGTCGTGTGTCGTTAACGCAGATTTTTTATTGATTTATATTATCTTTAGCACGTATACAATGTGTAAACAGTGTGAATATAGATATAAAAAAAAAAGTGTGTGTGTACAAAGTACACATGTCAGAAGTGAAACTTCAGTGGCAAACTAATCTTGAAGTGTTGTTCATATTTATACAAATCTAAAAGTTTAGATTTCCGATACTTAGAGGGACGGAAAAAGGAATATATGTTAGGAATTTAATGTATTTAATTGTCAATAATAAATAATAAATAATAAATAATAAATAATAAATAATAAATAATAAATAATAAATAATAAATAATAAATAATAAATAATAAATAATAAATAATAAATAATAAATAATAAATAATAAATAATAAATAATAAATAATAAATAATAAATAATAAATAATAAATAATAAATAATAAATAATAAATAATAAATAATAAATAATAAATAATAAATAATAAATAATAAATAATAAATAATAAATAATAAATAATAAATAATAAATAATAAATAATAAATAATAAATAATAAATAATAAATAATAAATAATAAATAATAAATAATAAATAATAAATAATAAATAATAAATAATAAATAATAAATAATAAATAATAAATAATAAATAATAAATAATAAATAATAAATAATAAATAATAAATAATAAATAATAAATAATAAATAATAAATAATAAATAATAAATAATAAATAATAAATAATAAATAATAAATAATAAATAATAAATAATAAATAATAAATAATAAATAATAAATAATAAATAATAAATAATAAATAATAAATAATAAATAATAAATAATAAATAATAAATAATAAATAATAAATAATAAATAATAAATAATAAATAATAAATAATAAATAATAAATAATAAATAATAAATAATAAATAATAAATAATAAATAATAAATAATGTGACGTTAATTTTTTTTTCCAACGCCGATAAAGAAGTTTGACTTCAAAAAGGAACATGGCGCGTAACCGAAAAACGTACGCACGCACTTTTTATTTATTAATATGATGACCATGACTTACCTTAAATAATAAAATCTATAATACCCGAATTACAAGTAAGATATTTATTTCAGTAATTGAATATATGTACGTATTTTTATTAAAAAAAATTGTTTAGTATCAAGTATTTGATTTTCATCATTTTAACATGTGTGATTTTTGAGAGCATGAATAAAATAAAATATTGCTATTGTCGGTTGTATAAGGTTTTAAATATTAATATTTATATAATTCCTATTTGTAATATATATTATATGGTTAAAATAGGCGAAAATCTCAAATTTAAACAATTCCCGAATAACTTTCCTAAATGTATATTTCAATAAATTCTGCAAATTGAAAACGCTTGTAATTAGTATGGAGAATAATTTATATAGCTACTTTCTTTTAAATTTGGTTGTTTGTAAAGTCGGTTTACGGATAATAATTTTACGTGAAAACGTAAAAATTGCATACTTTTATGAATTGAATTAATTAAATTATTATCTCTAAATTATCATTATTTTGTTTTTCTATACATTAGCATATATTTGCACTTGTTAATTCAAATATTTTGTTTTTTTATTAAATTATCCAGATTATTTACAAGTAACAGATATATGCGCCAGAAGCAAAAACACCTCTCTATCGCTTGTTCCGCGCTCTCGCTTGCACGCTCGGCTCAAGTGCAACGGAACGTGACAATGAGTCATGTTTTTCCATGCGTTCAGGCGGCGTTGATTTATAAGACGTTAACGCGTCATAACATACCTATCTTTCTATGATACTCACCTAGTCTTACAAAATTTTCTTTTTGAACATCACTTCAACAAACTCCGCAAACCGCATCAAGTGACAGTGAGTAATATCTGTGGTGAGTGAGAGAACCATAAAAGTTGTCGTGTGTTGTTTGTCAGATTACTCATTGGCGTTTTAATTTTTTTTTGGTCAATCCAGTTATCCAAGTTTTGTAATGAATTGTATTATACTACTGAGTAGTGAGTACTGACATAGGACTTGCTTAGTAGTGAGTAATGAGTATCTACTGTGTGTGTGGACACTGTACGAACCCTTTGACTGTTCCTTAATATTTTTATAGCCTATAGGTACAACCCTCGTATACTTTCCGTAATTTTTAGAATAATCAAGGTTGAAGAATGTGTGATATCATTGGTAAATAAAACTATTTATTTATACCACAAAAACGAAACCCATTTATTAATTTTGGCTTCAATTGATCAATTCCAGAAGTTACAACGTTACCAGTTCATAAAAGTATTTCATATAAACTATCGGGAAATGGTCTAGTCTTTTATGTAAAGAGTGGAGGAAGAGGTGGTGCAGTAGTTGGTTTATCAAAATGGCCTAACAGTCTATGCAATTATTGGGTAATTGCTATAGTTTTGTTTTTATCACTCATCAATGCATATTATATACGGATTATAATATTTATAGGTGTACATTGCACACAATAGCTATACAAACATAAAGAGTGCACATGAGAGTGAATTTAATTTACATGGAGAATATACACCAGAACTTTTGTCTGATAGACACTACACAAAATTTTGGCTGACTTGGAACAGTGATGTCATCAGCTTGGGAAAAGAAAGTAACACAAAACCAATCATAAGCAGAAATAATTGTAATGTTAAGAAAATATCATATGTTACATTATCAAGTTGTGAAAACAGAGTATACTGGAAACTTTTATGTAAGTATGTTTATATTTGTAAGTATATCTTGGTCTGACAATTTAATCTTACAGTTCTTAAAATGTATTAATCTTTTTCAACACAGTCTTTGTACCATTTTTCTCGCAAAAAAATAGAATAGCAAGAATTTTTTAATACTTCAATATGTATGTTGAATGAAGTACCGTGTTTGTAATAATTATGGTAACACACATCTTTAGTTTATGTTTCAAAATAACTATGAACTTCCTTAATTTATTTGGTATTTTAGATCAAAGACTATTCAGTAAATAATAAGAAATTTTAGGGGCTGTATCGTGGCCATAAGTATTTTAACAATTGCATTTCTATGTTTTGCAACTTAAAAAATTACTGCAGTTAAAAATGTTTCTGATTTCAGTACCACCAGTATTGCCAGTACCACATAAACGGTTGCTAAGTGTTGGTAAGCCACAGTGGGTGACTGCAAATGACCAATTACCAGATGGGTCACTTATAGGAGGATACGAAAATGAAATTCTTTATATAATAAGGTCTCCACATAGAGGATCTCTCACTCCTGGAAAATTTGTCCCCTCTCTTGGTGTCGGGTTCATATCATGGGGAGGTGAGGCTCTTGAAAAGAATGACTTAGAGGTAATTCAAAGTATATATTCAGGTCAATGATTTTCAAGTCATAATTATGCTACTTATAAATGTAAAGCAACAAGGGTTACAACACAAACAAATAAAGCTATCGAGATGAGGTTCTTCCAGGTGATATAATTTATGAGCCACAGAAAGTAGTAAAAGCACTATTTACTGGTAACAATTTAGTTTTTAAAATGTGTATCCTAATAAGAAATGTTTGACTTAATTATAATCTGTAAACACTTTACACTGAACTATTTTACAAAAACTTGCATTAGTTTCTTTTGAATGAAATTATTAATTTATTAAGCCTATTTGGTTCAACTTACAGGTTTTATGTGGAATTGATTGTGAATGGATGCCAACCAACAATGATAGGATACCAGTCAAAGCTGTGGAGGCCGGTTTCTCAGAGGGCTATGACACAGAGTTACTTTATGTAGGCAGGGCCAAGCACTTAGGACACATCATTCCAGGCAAAGTACAGCCATCACATAAAGTCTGCTACATCCCATATGATGGCCGTGAGATTGCAAAGACCGAGTATGAGATTCTTGTCTGTCAATCAGTAAATGAACACGCTGCTAACAAAATATTTTTAACATTAGATCATGGGGCCGTGCTGGTTTTCGAGTCAGATGACAGTATAAGTGAAGATGATTAAAAATAAAGTTATAAAAATAATAGGTATTAATTTTTTTATTCCCTATATTTTTAAAGCTATTTACAGCGGAAAATTATACTTACGAATTTTTTTTTATTAATAAGTCAAGGGCAAAGGGTTTGATGCCTTATTTACTTTGAAATAGGCGGATAGATAATTTGTAGAAAAAGATTTAATAATTTTAGTCTCTAGTGTATAAGCGCACGTTAAAAGAAAGCTGCTTGCTAAAGCCTACTAAAACGTAAATGATAATTATTAAAATGTCTTTACCTATAGGTATGAAAAATTTTGGCAATTTTTTTATTTGCCAATAACCAAAAGCTTGCTAAAAACAAATGACTGAATTTAAACATAAATTAACACGACTTTCGAATAACATTTGAGTATCGAATTGCACGCCAAACCGAATATATAAAATCTGCAAATGCTGTCTTATCTCAAATAACTAATATATAGTGGAAGTAAACCGGAATATACTCGTACCGTATATAATTTACCACAGCAATTGGTCTCACCACACCATATTTTTTTGGTTAAAGCTACGAGGTTTACCCTATATAAAATAGGGCCAACAGTTGCAAAATTTTATTGCTTTCGTCTAGATCAAGGGTCTCCAAACTTTCCAGCCTTAGGGCCATACTGATTACTCCAGTAAGTTCCGAGGGCCAAAACCATATTATCATAGTTGCCGGTGGTAAAAGTGAAATAGTCCACTGATGAAAAAAAAAGTCCGAAAAAGAAAAAAAATCTCAATTACATAAATCTTAATAGTATTTCATATGTCATTATGATTGTTATAAGTTATGTTTTTATCACAAAAACAATAACAATAAGCCTACAACAATGTTATGAGTAGTTAGCCCATGACCATATCAATGTAGATGTCATATTAATAATTATTCAACATAAAATTAGAATACTTCAGTAAGCTAAATTTAATTTGCTATAAAAAATATGTTCTCTAAAAGGAGTTTTCAAGTATGCTAGCTCTCCGCGGGCCGGACAAAATCTGTCCGTGGGCCAGATGTGGCCCTCGGGCCGTAGTTTGGAGACCCCTGGTCTAGATGCTCCGGTGACAGCCCAACCGCACAGCTCAACCTGATTTAAAAGAATTATGCATCTTGGACGTTTTCAAATTACGTTATTCGCCAGAATTACAAATGAATTTAGACTCATGGATCTTTACAATTATTTTTAAGTTGTGTTAGCGATATATTATCTTTCTTCTGAACATGCAGGATAAGTTAGTAATTCTTCCCATATTTCTGTACTGTTTTCTATGATGTAAAGCGAAAAAAGAAATTGTATGTATGATTCCAATGACGAAGCTATGGAGACCCGGGTACCCCATAGTATTACAATGAATGCCAAAACGTAATGTTTAAAATAAGAACAAATAAACATGCAAAAATTTAATAAATATAATAATATGTATTAACATTTTACTAATGATTGTCTTCCTGGAAGGTGCATTCTGGCCAAGTCAAATAATTATATAAAGTCGATGCTTAACAAATTGCATAGGTGGCTCTAGTTTTGATAGTGAAGCAGAGAATGAATGAATATTAATGTTTTATATGCGATTACACAATTAATCAGGATTAAATATTCTATTCACTAGTAAACTCTATATATGTGGCGTCTGACTTAAAACTGTGGCACGTAACTTAGACATAACGCATAAAGTATCAACAACACGGTTTTGAAAATAATTTATTAATATTATAAAATATTATATTCGTAACAGTAGTAGCACTAATAAATAAACATTGCAGACGCAGTGACTTAAATATAAATAAAATTACAAGTTTAGCATTTATAAGCTCTTCGGTAGCTTTAAGATTGTGAGTTTAGAACTATTTAAGCCATGAGGATTTCGTATTCAGGGAAACCAAGTTCTTGACCCGCAAATGAAATGTAACAAACACCGTGTGTCTGCTGAACCTTTCCTGTCGTGATGCTGCCTTCGTGGCGGACTCTGCCGATGTATAGAGGCTCTCCATCTTCAGACTCACCTCCTGGGAACGCGCCTGGCGGAACGTTGGACCCGCTCGTTGGCACCCAGTTACTGGGACCTCCCACCAGGACCTGTTTTTTTAATATTTAATAAATATTGCTAAAACATATTAACGTAAGTTCGGAAATGGTCCAACTTACCTAATATTTGTAAACTGAATTATACTAATTAAATAAAATAATTGATAAAACACAAAATTTACTCACTTGGTACTCGGTTTTTCCATTTTCCACACCTCCCCAAGGTACATAAGCACATCCATGTGAAGCTACTAATTTACCCGGTATCAGCGCACCTTCATGTTGTGCTCTGACCACGTAAATTGGCTCTCCGTTGCAATCTTGGCCGCCTACAACAGCTCCTGGGGGCAATTGTCCTGAAGAAGCATCCACCCAGATGCCAGCGCCTCCGACCGGGGCAGCGCCGCCGGGGTAGCCAGGGGGAGGTGCATATAGTGCGGCAGCTGTAGGCGCCGACGGTGGAACTGCAATTGCGTTTTACATATAAATATCCAATCAAACTTTGAAGAGTGTGATAGTATTAATGGTGCATGAAAGCTTCTAGTGACAAAATAGCAACATTATATGGAAAGAGATTGTACATAAATTTTCTAAAAACAATGCAGAAAAAAGTACACCGCCATGTTTTAATTGTAGCTGGGGCTAATAAAGCAAGACCAACTTGTGTAATAGATATAAATGTTAGTATGTACCTACAAAGACAAAATACACAAAATGTACCCAACGTACCGCTTCAACCGCAGTATTGCCATTATATGTGCGTTTTAGTACCACGAATGCACATTTAATATTTCATGTTTCCTATAATATGTTAGTCAAGACACACAAAAATTATAAGTTGTGGTTATATTTATTTAGACTAGATATACATTTCTAACATAGCAATACAAAAAAAGCCATCATTCCGAACAAAAGTTCCAAACACTCAACGGGGTTGGGCTGTGCCATTTTTGTTGAAATGAATAATTTTCCAAATTCCACGGGCGCCCCATCCTGTACGGACTCCGAAGTGGGTGACGGGGAAGGGTGCGGGATCTACCCAGCTCATGATCACCTCTCCCGACTGTCCATCGCGGACTGTTAATCTGCCACAACGCCATTCGATAATAAATTTTTTAAAGTCGTTCGCATTCATTAGGCCCGGCGTCGGAACGGTCACCTACGATAAGTCACAAAAATTAGTCCCTCGGTCGATCGCGTCAATTCCAGGCACACGACATCAAAATTCTACCTTTTCGGGTTTCTGTTTACAGTATCTAATAACAGACTGGCTGTTCTCCCATCCACCGAGGATGATTTCGTAGATAGGCTCAACTTCGGCGGGTGCGGTCGTCAAGCAGACGTGGCAGTTGTGAGGGCCGAGAAAATCAAACTCGATCGAACCAGCTGCTACCGGTCCGAACTTGTACTCTAACTTGTCCGGAGTATCGAACTCAGCTCCATCTGGATCAATGTTTAGTTGCGTACATATATAAGTGTCAATTTAACATATCTAGTTGTTATTTGAATTGAATTTTAGAGCTTTATGTACAATGAGACGATATTCCGATTGGGTTAATTTGATTTTGAGTTATTTCGGTTGGGTACATTTTGTATAAAATTTAGCCTAGGTAAACATACCCTCAATCTTCCAGGTGCCGGTGGCGCCCCAGCCAGTGCAGACGCCGACGAAGGCGACGGGGAAAGGTTCTGGGTCCGACCACGATATAAACGGGATTGCTTCACCCTCCCGCCCCGCGGACACAATGCCGCCGTCCCACCGCACCCAGAAGCCGCGAAATTCTCCCGCGTTAACAATTCCAGGGGTCTCAATTTCTACTTTGTCTGGTTTGGTGCGGTTTCGTCTGATTACGCTCTTTGCATTACCCCATCCACCGATAAATATCTGCAAATTTGTATGGTTTTCTATAGTAATCGGTTTAGTGAAGTTAATTTTAAGTATGTAGGTAATTAATAGATGATTTTTACCTCATACATGGGATCCGATTCTTGGGGACCCATGGTGAGTGCAATGTGTGCATCGTTGGCAGTCCTGACCTTGAACTGCACCGACCCACTGGAGACTGGGAAAAACTGGTACTGAAGGTTGTCATCAGTAGACACATCTGAAATTTGTTTACAGGTACGAGAATTATTATTCACATTAGAACATAGCAATTATTTAAATAATATTTTGACAAGAAGAAATCACGTACAAGTTACTAAGTATGCTACGTTCGCACATAATACGTGGGTTCGCCGTAATCATACATACATATTCTATCTCTCTATAGGCAGTATTCAACCGAGGTTTACATATATAAAGAAAATAGCAACAAGCAAGCAATATATTTTCCTTTGGTAAATTGCTCCTTAATTTTTATATAATTATTCCGATTATCGGCATATAGATTGACCTTGGCAAGGATGACGGGATTGACCGCGGCGATGAAATTACTCTTCATTATGTCTATTCATAATTGTGAATCACGGATAACATGACCTCGAGATAAATAAAACATCAAAAGAACCAAATCAATAAACAAATAGGTAAAAAAGATTTTAATAATAGATAATTGACCATTTTGTAACCAAGTTAGTATAGTAGTAATATATAATACTTATGTACCAATAAAATAGATTGCTTATACTTTATAGGGTTCGCAAACGGTGATGTCATCTCCGAAAATGTGGAAAATCGATCGAGTTTGACCTTAACGTTCTGAAACCGAACCAGTTTATCAGCATTCTTTTTTTCAGTTTATGGTTATCATATCATTTCCAACAATAACATTTTATTAATCATGGTCTCTATTCCTACTCAAAATATGATTAAATTTTACAAAATAAGAGGTCTTAAGTAATTAATATACTTACATTAAATTTCATACTAAAATATACGTACTTGTAATAGAAGATACAATAGTTAACTTATTAATAATAATTAGAAGTATCAACACTAATTTCATTTCTGCTTACAGTACTGGTAACGGATGACGATTAATTATTTTAATTTATAAGCGTCTACCAAACACTACCTTACATCACTTAATAATAATAATATATTGACAAACAATATATTGGTAACATAATCTTGCTTACTACCGTACGTACCTGCTAAGATACATATTTAGATTATAGAAGGGTAACCTTTTATAAGATAATTTTTTGATGGATAAACGATATTTGCTTATAAACTATTATTAAACTAATGAATTTTTATCCTAAAATTAGAAATTTTGTTTTTATATTGATCCTAGCAGACTAGACGCCATTCCGCAGTCCACGCCCGGCTTTGGCCTCTTGCCAACAAAACTACATATTTTATTTACCGGCATTTAACTTATTTAGGCGAATTTAAAAAAGATAAGTAGTTAGTATTCTATAAACGACCTACATAACTGTTCACACTACGTAATAGGTATTTTAAAGTTAAAAATATAAATATGGTTAGCACAATTGTTTATATATAAAATAGTCGATGCACGTAAAAACTTACCTAAAACATTAGCCATTTTATATGAATTATACACCAAATATTATAGTATGAACAACGTGGTCGCAGTGAGAGGCGAACTCCAACACTGAGCCGTGAGAAGTAGTTGCTCCTTGGTTGCTGACGACGTAACAGGATGATGTCATACCTCTGAATAAATATTTTCTGTTTGAACATAGAGTTCAAATTGGAATCTTGATCAGCGAAATGAAACAATGTAAAAAGCCGGTAAGGTGAATTGTTTCTTTACAATTCATAATTTTTAGGTTCATATTTAGCAAAATAAAACCAATAACATAATAGGTATTTTGTGAGCCACGTCAACATTTTTAAGTCTCCTTTAAACATTCCAGAATATAATTAAAAGACGGATTGTAAGTCTTCAGCTGTACATACGGCATACCTCACAAAGGTGTTGGTCCATATTGTTGTTTCACAAGCAAACATTGTTACATAAGTATGCCCTGACAGGCGATAACTAGGGTCTCCAATGCGACGGTCATCAACGACCATAATATTAATATGCTTAAACCTTAACTATAAACATACATCGACCTAGTCAAGTAGTGTGTCCGCGAAAAAGGGTTTTTAAAAACTTAAAGTTAAAATGAATACAACCGGTCCGATTTGAGGTCCGTTTAATACTAAATATTACAAGTGTTCTATTATATTTATATCCTATTCTTAAAGGCCTACGTGACCGTTGTGCTGACACATTGTTCTCACGCTCTACAAGGAAACGTTACTTAGTAAGAACTAAGAGTGGTTCGTAAATCATGTAAGAGTGGTTCGTAAATCATGTAACAGCACTTCGGCTATTGAAATATAAAAGATCTTTGTACTACTATGTTGCAATGGTTTTTGTTTATATAAAATATAATTATCCTATGGTGGTGACACACGGGATTATATAACTCCTCCCTCCTTAAGAGCGAAATTATCAGGGGATTGCACATGCAAATTCTGATTATTTCGCCACTGCAACATATTAATAATCTTATTTTTTGTAAAAAACCCAACAATTAGCAAAATACAATAAAAGAGTGCCTAAACTAATGCTTTTCACTTTCACTGAATTGCCCATTTCACTATCACTATCTATGTTAAGTTGTTTCAGCATGTAAGACATGTGTTGCAGGTCACTAAGGTCCACTCCTTGTAAGTTTACTGGATTCTGATTTTCCTTAGAGTTCACTGGTGGCTGTAACTCCAGCAGCTTAATGGATGGGATACGTTCTGATGACATATTTTCTGTATGAACACTGTTGATGTAATTGATGTTGAGATCGCAGGGTTAATCTATAGTAATTATATATGTTCCCTTTATAGAGTTTCGGCTTATCTCATTTTTGCAATTCTTTTGAATAATGATTTGATTACGGGTGTATAATATTCATCTATTAGTTGATATTTTTTGTACCTTTACCTCTTCTATAATTACTGTATTCTGGTAACAGTTGGATGGGTTTTCCTTGAAGGTCATCAACTCCTCAATGGATGTCGTTTCAGGATACGGTGCCCCTGTTTTCTTGTGTGCAGAGATAATTTTCCTCAGAGACTTGTTTGCAAGGCTGTATAAGCGGTAAGTATGTTACACCTTTCACCAGGATATAGGGATATTTAGGAATGATTATTAAGGTTAGGTTTTTAGGGTCATGAAAGATAGGTAAGGGATACATTTTATTATAACTATAAGTTGAATTGGTTATTAAAGCTACCTCTAATACAAAAGTTATTTTCCTGTCTATCATGTATGATTTAACATTAATCGTCTTCTAATTTAACTAAATTATCCCAAGTGGGTGGATACATAAGATTTTCTGACTGTGATATAATAATTAAAACCTGTAATAAATGTATAAAACATTGGTTTTCGTGAAAGCCAAAGCAGTTTCTAATTCGCTTATTTTTATATAAAGCGTTCTAAAATTACTTACAAAAAGATTATATAAACTTAAAACATATGTAGAGTATACTGCATTATTTTCTTTGGTACTTATGTTTTTTAACATTTTTTTTTTCTACACGTTTTAGTCTTTCGTCCATAATTTTTGAGTTATTGTGTAATATTTCTGATGAATTAATGAGTCCATCTAACATTTTGGAAACAACTGTTAAACGCTTGTTTGTTGAAATTTTGTTGATTACCTAATTGATTAATTTACTGTTCATATCGTTGAGCATCTTCCTGATCTAAGTTTCCATTATCATTTTAATAATAGAGCCTAGAGGGTTCAATATTCCTCTTCGTACTCGGTGTGAGGAATTATTTGCCTAATCTTTTCAGTAGTTATTCTTTGCAAATACTCTACTTGTTCCCTAATTCCTAAAAATTCTTTAAACTAAGGCTTATCATCACTTACTATCTTACTAAAATTACTATATTTCCTATTGTTATATCCTAATTCCATCAGTAGGCCATTTAAATCTAATACCTTAAAAATAAGCCAGTTATCCTGTTGGATGAAGGCTGTTCCCTGTCTTACGGATCCCTGGATTGTTTTCAACCTTTTGAAGTTGAAGGCCCAAGCTGGGGCTCGTGAGTGTCATCATGATCACTAAGCACCACCTTTGAAGGTCGTTTTATGTTTTTAATTTTTACCTTTTTGTGTTTACCTCTAATTGTAATAGGGATGGTGTTTCTTTCAGGTTTTCCTGTAACTATGGCCTTTTCAAAACAAGGTTTGTCCTTACTTCTGCGAGTGTTTATTAATTTTCCCTTCTGGCAACGGGACGTCGGATTCGCCACCGCGTTTTTCTTTAGAGTTTTCCTTAAACGTTAACATTTTATCAGATATGTATTTGTATAAAACTTTTATTCTTTTGGCGTGATCTTTAATTAATTTTTGCAAGTATCGTTTCTCGAAGTCTATATTGAATGCGTTTTCAGAATCTACATGGCCAAACACTACTTCCAAACGGTGTTAAAGTTGTTACAGTATGAATCGCATTATTATATGCCATGATGAGTGATATAATAGATGCGGCGTCGGTACATTGTTGTTCGTATTTTGTCAGTCTGTTAATTTCAATTAAGGTGGAATGAAAACGTTCAACTATTCCCATTGAATTAGGGTTCCTAGGCGTGCCGATATGTATTTGGATTTTATAGAGTGACATCATTTCTCTCAATAGATCGTTATTGAATTCAGTACCAGGGTCGCAGCTTATTTTCTTAGGTATGCCGTAAAATGAAAAGTATTTTATTAGTGCGCGGATAACGTCAGGTGTGCCGTTACTAGGAATTTCAATTGCCTGTCTTAGTTTGCTAAAAGCGTCAACTAAGGTGAGGTATGTTTTTCCTTCGATACTAAATATATCTATAAATAATTCCTGGAATGGCGCATCTTGCGTTTGAGTTAACTGTAAATATGGTTTCAAAGGCTTTCGGTCATATTTCATTTGTTTACAGGCTTCACAAGAATTAATTACTGCTGATATAGTTTCTTTCATGTTATTCCAAAAGAAGTGTCGCCTGATGCGTGTAAAAGTTTCTTGAATATCTCTGTGACAGGTTTTTCCGCGATGAAATTTCAGAATAACGGCATTCTGTTCATTTTCATCGTCAATAAAAACGATTCTTTCCGTAGACTCATAAAATTGAATTGATCCACCTTTAAAAAGCCTAATTACCATGTTGCTGAATTGTTTGCGATGTTCCGTATATCCGAAATATATAAAATATTTCTTTTTGGGTTTTATGTATTCTTTCAGGAATTGTTTGATTAAATAATTACACAATTACTCAATAATTATAGCTCACAGAATTTGATGTGAATCTAACTTATAATTAGGTACACTTACTTTAGGGGTTGCAGAATTTCATGCACTAACCTACTTACTTCTATGTTTCTTTAATTTACTTATTACAATTTACGTTTATACGAATTTAACTCTAACAAAGTCTTAAAACTATCGTTAAGATGAGAGATGTCGATCTCAAAATAACAAAAGAAAAGTGGAGAGGGCTGGATTTGAAAGGTGAAAAGGTGACTTACCAGTACATCGCTGCCTCAACACTCGCACAAAACACCCTTAACGCTTTTGGATTTGCGTTCTTGACAAATTTATTTGTTCTTTTGAATAGCCGTTTTTAGCAATCGCGACGTAGTTTCCCCTTTTTAGGTAAGCAGAATTTGATGCTCGAACCGATAATTGAGAAGTACGTGCAGCTAGAGCGACTATCCTGTCCTCAGCGCCAGTCAAGTAGTGTGTCCGCGAAAAAGGGTTTTTAAAAACTTAAAGTTAAAATGAATACAACCGGTCCGATTTGAGGTCCGTTTAATACTAAATATTACAAGTGTTCTATTATATTTATATCCTATTCTTAAAGGCCTACGTGACCGTTGTGCTGACACATTGTTCTCACGCTCTACAAGGAAACGTTACTTAGTAAGAACTAAGAGTGGTTCGTAAATCATGTAAGAGTGGTTCGTAAATCATGTAACAGCACTTCGGCTATTGAAATATAAAAGATCTTTGTACTACTATGTTGCAATGGTTTTTGTTTATATAAAATATAATTATCCTATGGTGGTGACACACGGGATTATATAACTACCTTCATCACAACCTACAGCGACAAGGCCGAGTAAACATTGTCATTACTCTAAAATCATAAGAAGATAATTATTATTTCATTTATAGATTGTATAGATCTACTTTTGTAAACGCTAATTTACACTTCTTACACGAAAATGAAGTTGACTCTAAGGGTAGATTAATTATATCTTTAACGATCTCTTAAATTTAGTTTTAAAATTCAGTAAACTCATTTTTACTACACAGTTAGAAACGAAATTTATTTATATATCGTAATAGTGTTTTAAAAATACAAACTATTCCACATTAACGACTAGGACTGCAAAAATCTTTGAAGAAACTAGTGATATAAAGCTATGAATTCTTATCGTATGAAATTATAGGAAGAAACCAGGTCAGAGGTCAGGCTTTTATGAATCAGGCCACAGATCAATGTAAGTCATTTGGTGAGGTAGGTAATAGACTCAATAGGTTCATGACCTTAATACGTACATAATAGTAGACACTACTTGCCTTCCCTAGGTAATATATAATGCAAAATATCTAGGCGTTTCGAAACATTAAAACATTTTAAAAGGCCAGGTTCTGCATTGGTGACTTATTACGCATCCACTGATGGTCACATTACGTTTATAGGAATGACGAAACGTGCTTTGGATACAATCAATGACGATTTTATACCTATTGACTCATTAATGTCAGAGGTCATTCAATTAAGATAGCAGTCCCCGTGATAATCCAAAAGCTTCTTATCAATAAAGTACCGTTTTACATAAACAGTTTAGATTCACTTGCTATTTTAATATTTCAGGTAAGTTATAATGTTGAAATGGCCTTGTAATATCGTCAAAGTATTACAAGTTTCCGACTTCCGTTTTAAACATTATACGCAGGCGCAAACTGTGGGCTGTGGCCTGTGGACCGTGACTATGTTTAAACGTGATGTCATACTGCACCTACTTATATAATAAAGAAATAGTGTAGAGATACTTAATAATTTCCTATGAGTAATTTAAATGTAATCGTCACTTTAGACACTCTCTAAAAAACAAGAAAATATTATTTGTACTAATAATGTTTTATGTATAACGCCATCTGCATGTTGACTTGTTAACCACAATGATTACACAAATGCATGTAAGATTATAGTGTAACGTATTCACAAGAGATGGCAGGGTTCGACAAAATTATAAATTACATACGGCCAAAATTATAAACCGATAGAAATATATTTTGATATTCTAATCTTAAAAGTTGTATTGAACAAATATGTAATTACAATCAGCTATGTAAAATTTAAATTTCTTATATAATGCCTTGTTGAGGATATATGCCCGTGAATAATGAATTGTGAACATGTCGGTTAGCATTGAAGCGTGACATAAAATTTGAGATTAATATTATAAAAAAGAACCATCTGCTGAGTGCTACCCCCGTCGGCCAAAGCAAGGGAGGCCGCAGCTGCCGGGCACGCGCATTTGACAATAGCCTCGAGCAATGAACCCGCGACCCCTCACGGCTCAAACTACCTACGAACACTATGCTCTCCATTCAATGAAAATAAAGGGAAGATTCCGTTTTTAAAATTGAACAGCTGATCTATTTTCAAGAAATACTCAATAATGGAACATTTTTAATAGAAACTTTTTGCTCAATGTCCGCTGAAAAGTTTATCTTTATAAAAAAAGTCAGTTATTTACACATTTACAAATATACATACCGTATAAAGTTTTGAGAAATCTCTTTATACTTCCAACCAAATAATATTATTTAATTTAATATTATTAATTATTATAGTAAGTAATACATATTAGTATTATTATAGTCTTTTCATATCTTTTAGATGTTTGACTAATAATAGATATATGTTGTATATCTATTCACGTAATAAATATTAATATAATACAGAGTAGGTATATAGTAGGTAAGTAATTGAATTTATGTCAAATGAAATGTTAAGTTATTTTTTTGTTATGTGACTGAATAAATGTTTTTTAAATAGCATGACGTATATTGTAAGCCTACCGGCAATATGTTTGTGTCTATTTTTTTAAATAGATTTAATATTTAATTCATAAATTAATTATTTAAAACATGTTAGAGAGTGTACCAATAACATAATTTTACAAGTAGTATACGGTTATCATGAACGTAGGTAATGTTACAAACATAAAAAGCCTCATTGTGTAAAGGAAAGTTTGTGTAAAATATGGTACAATATGACAGCGGGTGGAGGAAGTGAGTTGTCGGCAAAGAACAATAGTTTCCCACGTGTGCTACCTTCCTGTGATATTTGAAACTGTATCACTGCCCCGTCATCCTTTACAATTTCACCTATTTCTCTTTTCCTCAAAATGTTACATAATTGTTATCTATTTATAGCTTGCCTGCTTGATATTCGTATTTCTAATCGATTTATGCCAACACATCAATTATTAATCTATTAAAACGGTAATAAAATAGAGCTGTTTCCTACACTTTCATATTTTTTGGTACTGTTAGTAATACGTTAAAATATACGCTTAATAAATTGTTGTGTTTTAATCCCCTTTGATTAATAGTAATTCATGATAAGTACTGTAGATGTTTATCTTAAGCCGGGTCCACATTTGTAGCATGTTGACGTATCACGATCAGTCGTATCGTATCTAGTATCTGTATCATAAATATGGACGCTCATTTTGTCCATGTCGTATATTTAAGGCGTATCTTGTAAAAAACGCGTCCATACTTATCAAATGCTGTATCATGTCAGTGTATCGGCTTTAACTTTACAAATATAGACGCTTCACTTTTCTTCCGATGTATCATGATGCGCGTGTCTTTCAGTGCACCTTTCCCTTCTCGTAATGTTCAGTCATGTCTTCGTTCCCAAACGGTTTAGCCATGTCAGCAATTGCTCACAGTTTGGCGGTGACTAGCGCCTGTTATATTATCATTAATAGTATTTCAAAAAAAGTTAAATCTAGACGTAGACGGCGCTGGAAGTGTTTAGAAACCGAAACAAACATGGTGGAATACCATTGATGCGAGATTTAAAATTTCAGCATACCAGCGGAAAATACAAAAATTTCACTCGCATGTCACCCATTGATGTTGTGTATTCCCTTTGATGATCGCGAAAAAACCGACACAGGATGGTTCGCGGTGTATCAAGTATCGTATCGCGATACAGTATCGTGATACAGTATCAAAATACGTCCATACCACCGATCGTGATACGCGTATCGGATACGAGGTGTATCAAGATACGCGCTTAGTGCGGATCGGGCCGTATCCGATACGGCATGTATCATAAACGGGTATCATTTTGCGTCCAAACTAACGATCATGATACGCGCCGAAGCCACGCAACGGAGATACGATACACCGAAATGCTACAAATGTGGACCCGGCTAAACTTTATCAGTTACTTACTGTCTTTTTGTAGATAAAATAAAACTATTTAAGTAAGTAATAAAGTAACGATTGCTTTTTCTACTGAAGGTATGTTATGACGTATTAATTGCAAAGCCGTGTTTTACATAAAATTGTTGTCTTTAATGCCAATGCGAATCGAGGACCCGGAGGATTTCGGAAGGAGCAACTGTGATAACTAGCTATATCATTGTAAGCACTGGAGGGTTGCTGAGGCAGCAGGCCGTAGCAAGCACACGGCACGGCGACGCATGTGGCCCCGCATCTGGTGAGGCGGGCGGCGCGGGGGGGCGAGGGTCGCATTCGTAGCGGGGCGGGCGCCACGTGCGCTCTCGAGAAGGCAGGAGCACCAGTCCGCGCGCAACCATCGCATTAGCTGCACGTACATCATTGCAGATTACACCGTCGTATTATTCTCATCCGCTGAGCTGCGGAGTGTATAGTGGTAGAGTGCGAGAGTGACCGCCGCGACGGAGACCGTACAAGGAATGTTGATGGCGGGCGCTTTGCCGGCCGAGCCTGAGGGGCTACTGTCCCTGGGTAGTTTACCCGGTCAAAAAGACACCACATGGACCAAACTCTTTGTCGGCGGTCTGCCATACCATACCACGGATAAGAGCTTGCGAGAGCACTTCGCGGTTTACGGAGATATCGAGGAGGCAGTAGTCATCACGGATAGACAGACTAGCAAAAGTAGAGGATACGGATTCGTAAGTCATTTTTAATAATATATAAATATAAGAATATCAATAATCTTGATTGCAATAATTTAATTTGTTCTTAACAATAATATCCTATAGAAATAATAAACAGCCACGTAGCGAGCAGAAACATCGCTTACAGCTGAAGCGACACGTAAACTTTACAGTGCCCTTGCGCATTCGTGTTTCTACGACTCTGAAACGTGTACCTATATTATCGAAGTGTTATCGCACCTGCTATTTTTTACCTACATACTAGTACCTAGTATATAGGTTAGGTTTATATGTTCAATACAAACTGATATTGTTTGCTTGGGTAAACTATCCCTAGATTCCTTTCCGTCCTGAAGGATAGGTGAAACGTGACTGAATTAAGAGGAATTCGATGTTTCAATAAACGATTTCACTTCCCTCGCTTGACATTGCAAATCTTTCAGCCGCCTATTGTGTAGTTAAACAATAGGTGCCTGAGCATTGGTTACAAATTAGAATAATTTCACAGGGCATAAAGTATCTAAGTGTACGTCGCGTAGTAAACCGTAACAAGGTATACAATGTGTCGTCTATTGTCGCAATAAAAATTACATATTTAGTTGTTTTTGAAGTTTGAAACCCTGCATTTGTACCGATGAAATGTGTGAAATTTTAACAGATGCGAACAATAACGTAAAAAGAGGAATAAACTGGCATCGGAGAATCTTTATCGTAATAGAGTCTGAGGCTTTTCGTGCAGTGCGAGTGGGGCTCGTGGGAAATGAATCACAACCCCATTTCAATTGAACTGGGGTAAGGCACCCTGTTGCAGGGAACCGGCTCGTTGCACCCTCTCTGTCACAACCAAATAGGTTTAATAATCGCAATGCGTCATTGCAACACCAATATCGACGATTCTTACGACGAAGCAAATATTAAAATTCACACAACTTGGTTAACATATTAGTTTTCTCATAAACCCAAACAGAATATAAATAGTGTTTAGGAGACAAGACTCGAATAGTTTTTAGTTTTGAACAGTATGTGGTATGGATTACTCAATTATCGGATTTAGATACGAGACTTCTGAAAATGTCTGTTTGTGACCTGGTGTGACGCAATAATAACGACATATTTTCATGATGTTTTATATGTAAACTGTAAAGTCTGAAGCGACATATCTAAGGTCCTAGTATTATATAGATGAATTTGGTAACAATAGTCTAGTAATAAGTAGGTAGTCCGAAAAATTAGTTATTCTGAAAATAAAACCAGATCTCGGAAATCTGGCATGTTTTTAAACTTATCTCGGTATTAAACATTATAATTGTATTATATTTAATTTAATAAATAAAAAAATGTCCCTACGTAATAAAAAAATACGTAAAATAGGTATTATTTTCTTATTATTGCGACTCATCTTTGTTTTTCTTTTTAATCGATATAGAATCTAGATTTAATTGATTATATTTGTAGATATTAGTTTAGCAGATAAAGCATTATCACGTTTAGATTTTAAGTTTGAATGTCTAATATAAGTTACTTATTGTAATCTTTTGAGGTTGAAATATTATGTATGTATTAACTTTATAATTTTTTTGTCATTGCTTAATACAGATATAATTAAATATTTAGAAAAACGTCATACGGTGAAACCGTATTAGAGTTTGTTTTAACCAGGTGTAGACAGTAGTATCGGATGATACCCGAGTACCTAGATACGTGATGAAGTACACACCAAAGACAAAAGACCGTCACTCGATAGCCACCGTGCGGGCTGAGAGCATACTACGGGATTCAACAAAACCTTCCTCATAATTAGATAGACCACACAGCTGTATTATATTGAAACACACGACTCGCCCTGTGTTGGTATTGTTGTAGTGCTGGATTGATTAGAATAATAATAATAATATACTAGTGAAGGGGTGAACAATAAATACCTTAAACATAGGATTTGTTTATAGTTTTGTTGTAGAATACTTTGGTACAAACTTAAATATTCTATTCACTGCCATAGCAATTGGTGTTTATACACAAATATACTTTTTAGATCTGGCCATTATTTGCGACGGTACAATTGTATATCTATAGAATATTATTTTTAGCTTTAGGATAAGGCGGAAAAGCCTTAGATATAAGCTCTTCTTTAAAGTATAGTATTTCCTTTAGAAAGAAGCCCATTAACTTGTGGAAGTAGCTTACAAATATTGATTTGAACCGACGCGACGGCTCGTAATACCGATTCCTTTCCAAGTAGACAATTAGTATGTTAAAGTAGTTTTCTTAAATATTTAATTATATTATAGACATCGTCTTTAGCAACTAAGTATTAGATCAACTAACCAGTAAATGAAGATTAAAGGGCAAACACATTTCTCTGAAGCCCTAAAACCGTCCAGTTTATTCATGCGCGAAATCTGTCATCTGAGTAGTAATTTAATTATATTGTATATTTTGAAGACAGCTGATTCTACAGTACAATATGCATCGATTACATAATATAATCCCCATTCAGTAAGGAGCTGTACCGTCCAGCTAAATTGGTTGGGCGGTCCTATTTGTTTCCTATCGTATTGGACACGCCTAGTTATCTGACATTGATTCTTATTGTGTATGAATTAAAAAATGTTTTTTTCATAGGTACATTACTACTCGTAGGTACCTATCTAAATTGTACCTAAATTAAATTGTATTTATATATGTATGAATAATAACTAGGTCATAAAAAGTACATCGATTTAATATCATAAATTATGTCTAATTAACGAAAATAAAAATGAATATCTAAAAAACCATCGTTAAAAATCCTTGTATTAGCGATCTAATTTGTTTTAAAGCAATTCGGGTAGCGATTTTATCAGTAATTGTAATTATGCAGAATGTTATCGGTAGGTACACCGCCGCGCCGAGTGCAGGAAGTTGAGAAAGTGTTGACAATTTACTAATGCGTGCCTGCCGTCAAACACTGACATACAGGATCTAACGCAGGAAAATCAATATTGTTAAAATTTTTGATAAATTAATACACGGAAAACCTATATTTTTGAAAAGACAAAGTTTGTATTACTTGGTTATCGGCATATCCCGTTTAGCGACAATAAAGAAATGTAAGATTGTTTTAGCGGCGGCGGTCTAACATAAATGTATAGGTACGTATACAAATGGCTTATCAGGCACGGGGCGCAGCTAACGTTGATTTAAACGCTTTGTAACAACATTTTGTGTGCTGCCGTATCGAACTGATTGCAATACATACGTACTTCGATTTATGTATTTAATTAAAATTCGAATTTAATTTACATACAATGCCAGGTATTTTTTAATTAACGTATCACAGCTGGTTTAAAACAATGTAAATGGTATTAATATACCTTTATTTAAAAGTCTCCGGAACCTGTAAAAACATTTTCGTCGCAATATTACTTTATTATTAGATATATTTTTCATAATATCCAATACTAATCGTCAATAGTAAATACCATATAATTATATATATTAGGATACGGTAAATTAGTCTACGAAAACCTAATATGTTATATTGTGGTAGGTTTCGTTAAGAATCATTTTAATTTATTAATATAAAATATACCTTCACAACTGTCGCTCAAGGCTTTAAGGCTTTTAAAGCAGTATCCTTGAATACCTAAAATATTTTAATTTCCAATTGTATTAGACCTTCAATATCTTAGAGGTCATCAAACATTAGTTTGATCGTATCGATATTACGTATTTTAACCATTTTCTTAGAGCCCTGGACTAAGTGATGGGCTCACTTTATGCCATTTATTTCGGTTATTTCTGGGGTCAAACGAAAATGGTCGATCGACTATAGAGGTGTCGACCTGCGGAGCTCGCATGCATTACAATAGGTAATGTGGATTGTGGACGCCGGCGTCGTCGGTTGTAGGTTTTATTCGAATCGATAAAAACTATAATAATAATGACCCGTCGTAATGTAAACGCTGTTCTAGACGCAAATTTTACTAAATATTATCATTTATATCAGTTAGAAATTATTTCGTTGTGGCATTGGTAGGTAGTATGAATTCTTATGTTACCTTTTCTTTATCAGGTAATAATGGGAGACAGAGCGGCAGCGGAACGTGCCTGTAAAGACCCCAACCCAATCATTGACGGGAGGAAAGCCAACGTGAACCTAGCAATACTCGGAGCGAAGCCTCGAGGGAACTTAGCGCCTGGTGAGAGATCTTGCATTAAGTTTATATTTAATTGGCAACCTTTATATTACAAAGTATGAACAACGGGGCTTCTGGCTATACCGAAATATCAAACATGTTAATTTATCTTATGTTACAACGTCCCACCGCTTTGGTGTAAACACATTAAGACTTGAGGTTCATACAAGGTAGAATCAACGAAAACTATGGATGTAATTTAAAAAGCTTGGTCCCTGTGGCAGTGTACCTGCTGGCAACATTTATAGCTGTATTGCGATACTTATTTCGTCACGGGAAGCACCAGTTCTGGCGTCACCGGTACTATCTACCAAGCGCCAACTTAAATCTTTAATTGTCGCCTGTACACTTGAATCCGTCGGGCAAGAGTATCACTCCAGGTTTATTTTATATTGAAGGCAATGTTATGTTTATAACAATTCAAAATATCATCTAATGATTACTTGACCTGGATCAATTGGTCGATTGTACAGCTCGAACGTTTTTTTGTAAAATATTTAGCATTTGTGACAATATGTGGCAACAACGTGGGTGACGCTTCGGGGGGTATTTGTTCTTGTCATTATTCATAATCTAATGTTTTATCAGATGCATAAAATAGTTAAAGAACATACTTATTTTCTTTCTTTTATATACAAATACCTTATTAGGTCCATTTAATTTGAATTAAGTGTTAACGGTTTCGATTTATTTTACCTTTGTTAAAGATAACATTTGTTTGCCAATTTACAATCAAATATATATAATAAATATTATCTAGAAAACTGCACTACATCGCATTACATTCTTTGTTAGTTTCACAAATAGACAATTGACGATTGTCTTATGTCTTTTGGCAGGTAGAACAATTACCAAAGCCAGGTGATCTCTAAAACAATAAATATATTAGCGTATTGTAGGTACTAGCTTATATCTTAAACGTTAAAACAATGAATATTTCTCATATGATATTCCTTTCATTCAATATGGATTTAAGCTAATTTGGGTAAACTATATATATATACACATATATGTGTTTTTTTCTTTGTATTTTGGTTTTACTAAAACAATTTACAAAAATATCTAATCAGAAATAAACACCAGGAGTCATGACTTCAGTTTATTCTATAACAAGTTAAATATAAGGTTAGGAATGAAGGAAAATGAAATGAAACTAATAGAAAAATTATCAAAAATCGATACGGGTGTTAAATTAATAATGGTGCAACTGTAGTGGATATTGATATCATAAACTGATAATTATCTGCCGGTTGATTGTTAGGCTATCTCGGCGGATATAATAAAATTAATATTTATTAATTTCGCGAACGAAAAAGTCACGTAAATTTTTTTTATCTTCACTGGGCAAGTGATATGTGCCTTTTTAAAATATATATAGAAATATAACATAGCTAAGTATTTTTATAATAAAGACTAGATACAAAAAGTACTCGTAGTAATTAAATATTTTTTATAGAACTCTTTCGATGTATAAAAGAAATAAGAATAAAATCCAAGAAAAAAGAATTGCAAAACTTATCGCGCATTTGCCTTTTGTTGCAATGTCCATTCTAAGTTAAATACAATATATTTTATAAATGTTTCGTTCAAGTTACGATTCAACACATATTTTGGTAAAATTTCTCTTGAGAACGCTATCACTAGTCTTATTAATGATGCCTTCTTACTCTTGCTTAACTGCTTAACATCGGCAATGAATCAGTGAAGGTGCAAAGGCTGTATAAGTATATGGCGATGATCTTGTCAACGTCGCGTCATTGGTTGTGACGTCACGTCGCAGCCCTCCGGAAGTCCCTCACCGGGGCCGGAAACTCGTAGCTCGCTAATTGATTGGTTCTCGCACGCAACCCTTGTAAGCCTTACTTGTGGTGAAATCTGCTAACATGGCAATTTATTAACCAACTGTTGAAGTGATTTGCATAGCTCCACTTGTCACCTTTAAAATGGAAAATGTAGTAACGTGTGTATACTTTGTACTTCATCGTGTTCGCCATCTCGAATCAGCTATTTTATAACAGCGGCAAACAGACGGAAAGCTGAATGTTATGTTAGAAAATAAAAATAGCATAATTTCATAGATTGTCCGTAAAGATAAAAGGACCAAAATTACATAATAATACATACAATATTGTTACAACAATTATATGGTCTACTTTTATAACGTCAGTAGTCATTAATGCAGTAAAAGTTAATAGTATATGTTGCTTATGGATTTGTTTTTTTATTAAAAATGTAACGGATGAATCAGCTGATTCAAAAAAAAAGTCTTATTGTGTTAGGTGTAACTGACTGGATTCCGGTCGTAACAGCTTCGCAGATTATTATTGTTAGGAGTTGGCACGGGGGACGGGCGAGGGTCGGCAAGAGGGGCGGGGTAAACAGGCACAGTACAATGGGTGCGGGCGCGCATGACGGCCACCTGGCCGAGCCGTGGCGTACCGGTCCTGCCATATGCCCCATGCCACGGCCCATAGCCCACTATTCGCCAGCCGCACTGAGTGTCATTAGCTCTGTATATTGATTGTAACCATAGCGACCCCGAAGGCCAGTTCCCAATATATATTCTCGTTATGCTATATAAAAATCTGATAATTATCTGTATGCTTTGTATTAAACTCGGTCACCTTCAAAAGAGATCCTCGCTTTGACTTGTCTGAGTTTGCTATTGTTCGAATAAGGTTAACGATGCGATTCCTAACATAACGTACATTGAGCCCTTTCATAAATACATCCAAACGGCAGTCTGTTTAGTATACCTGAATTACTTCAAAATATTTCTGCTCAACCTGTTTAGACTCAGATTCAGTTGAAGCTTTAAAGGGCTACGTTATAAAAGATATGACGGTTAAACTAGTTGATGTATTTTGTTGTACGGTTTCCTTGCAGGACTGTTATGAGGGTTGCTTGATCTTGAGTTCACAGGCACACATTTCAACCCATCAAACATCCTTTGTTGAATCTTGTCTTTGTTACATTTATCCGGAGCAAATTGTTTAGTTATAGATGCATACGATCGGAAGAATTGGTTCTGTCAAAATTTTTCACATTACGTAACGTTCGGAACATGACACATCACACAGAGTGAATGCAGTTAGTATAGGATTTCCCTTTTCTTGCTGTCTTTATCTCAATTAGTAGTTAGTGCACACAGTTGCAATTTGTTTTTTCCGTTTTCTTATCTCGAAATCAGTAGTATTTTGTTAGGTTGTAAAATATGTCTAAAGATATAAGGCGTTAAACCATCTTAGTTTTTAAAGAAATGGTTCATTGCCGAGTGATGAGCGTAGCTTATCTGTCTTCGGTGGCTACTGATTATTCGATGCCAAGATAAATACGCGCTCTAAGCGATAATAAACGATTTCAAGGTACTTTTCATGTAGCTCTACAAATAGAGTAATTCATCATTATAATTAAAAACTTTTTAATAAATATGTTATGAACACTGCTAAAAGCTGAAACTATAACTTACTTCATTGTCGACTTTATTTGGTTAGGTGTTGAAATTCTATAGAACCATACCAGATCGCTATGATTAATTTAGCTCCGACATTATTTACAATATTTTGTTTATTCAACTTTAATTACTGCGATACAAAATTATGTAGCCTAGTTTCTAAATACATTGAAGTTACGACTAACGAGTAGTTTGAGGCGCGCTGACGTCGATTATGAAAACATTGTTAAAGTTTTATTATATTGTAGTGTTGATGAGGGCCGAGCAAGCACTTGTCCAAACAGCCGGGGACACGTTGAATTATTGAACGATTGAACACTGGCAGTAATCGATTCACACCTGACTTTTAGGACTCTGAGAAAAGTGATTAAATTGGTCCGGGAGTGTAATTATCGAGCTAAGTACTTAATAGCGCATGACACCCAGTTCTTTGAAGCAATATGGCGTTAAAAAACGAAGCTTTGGGAGTCATCATTGATTAATGAAGAGTTTCAGCGCCCAGCGGGTGTTTGCAGAGGGGTTAGCCTTTAGCGTCACAGGCGGCGGCGTTGTCGCGTGCGCCGCCGCCGCTCGCCCCTTAGCGGTGCATTACTTATGCATGTACCCTTGCCTCCCTCTCCCCGCTCAGTTCCCAAAACTATTTTTATTTCGGCTTTAGGTTTAAGGCGTCGAACGGCCTGATGATTCCACGCGCGTCGTTCGCCTGTTACGATCAATAATTGATTTGAGCTGTGTATTCTATACATTATGGCCGCTCGGATAGCGTGGTGAAGCCATAATGTAAGTAGCTCGATAACACCGCGTGATCGTATCTAACTTTACAGTAATCGTTTATACATAGCCATTGTACATAGGTATATAACTACCAGTGAATATGTACCTTCCTAACCCGACGTATACATTATATAATATTGTATTGTTGAGGACGGAAATGTATAATTACTGCAATGACTGACTTTGCATTACACACCGTGATTTGGCCATAAATATTATTATTGTATTAACTATTCAGTGGTTTTATGAGGCATGCGCCATGATTTGAAATAATTATTGTGAAAGCGAATCAAGCTAATAATGATATCAATATGTAACACGAATCTTACATTCGCGATGCAAAGTAAAGAATTTATATAACTAATAGGACGTTATAAATAAATAAAAAGTGCCTGCATACAAAGTACACATGTCAGAAGTGAAACTAAAACTAATGAAACTAATTTTTAAGTATTTTTCATATTTATACAAATCTAAAACTTTAGATTTCCGACACTTTGAGGGAAGGAAATAGGAAGATATGTTAGGAATTTAATTGTCATTAATATATTTAAAATGTCGAAAGTTAATACAATAAAAAACGTGGCATTTTAATTTACAATGCATCATTTGAGATTACAATAAATTATTTTGCATAAAATGATATATATATATATATATTATATACTAATATTTCATAAAATCTCTTTACGAAATTTTCACAATTCTTCAATTAATATCAATAATAAATAATAATTCGTAGATCTTAAATATTTTGTGTCAACGGATGCACTATAATTATTTTGTATATAAAGTAAAAGTTGTATTTTGTACCAAATTATTACCCGAACATTGAATTACAATTCAGATAGCTAGGTACTATCTAGTAGATCTAAGACAAAACTTAAATAGATGACTGTGCGTAAAGAATTCAGTATTTTTAAACGATTTACACAATTAACATTAACAAATACAAAATAAACCTGAAAAACCAATAAAAAAAACATTATACATTATTAATTTATTACACAACACTGGACGAAACATTATGTCTTTCCTAACTGCTGGCATTTATCCCACATGCATAACTACTACTCGTATTAGACTAATTCTTCAAAATTTAATTCTATAACCACTGTCGGGATTTTTTTCTATTAATTTTGACAATACATCTTGAGCTAGATAACATAGTTTGTGTATAGAATACGAACCTAAGATAAGTATACTATGGGGTAGTTTTAAATATTTATAAAATGTCTAGTATTACTTCGCAGAAGTATTGTACCTAAGGACTAGGCCTGGGTAACTTAATACCTGGAGGTGATTTCCGCAGGAAGCCCTCCTTTAGTATCACGATATAATGTGGGATATTTTTTTTGTATATTCCCTCGTTATATCCATAATGTAACGTTCTATTTATACTATACATTTTCAATGGAACTTAATTCGCGGTTCTTGGTAAAATAAATTAAGTCCAACAAAATATCGTAGGTTTGTTTTTATAACCAATATTCACTTAGATTTCGCAAAACTTTAAAGTAAAGAGACTTATTCCCGTTTTAATTATTATTTATCGACCAACAGCTGGCGAGCAGAGGTTGGGTCGAGTCCGGCGAGCGACGCGGTTATTTATAAACCAAGATTGCGTCTCGTTTTGTCTTCGCTTGCCTCTTTATTTTGTCTAAATATACGCAGTTTTGGGAGCACCGCGACATTAGCGTTGGCCGCGTGCCAGGTCTCTAACGGCCTATGTCTTCTCGATGGATTTCTTATCCAAGATTATACTAGCCACCATTTCCTGGATACTTAATGAATATTTTCAATATGATCCGAGCAACGACACCAAGCTTAATCTTAGGCGCGGCACGTGGTTAAAAGCCGGGTAGACCACTGTCTGTCTATGTTTAGTGTTGAATTTATAGGTCTGTACGTCAGAGACGACACCGATGTGATCAAAAGGAAGGCCACCGGACATGCCAAACTGTCACGGTCGTGACAACGTTATGTGCGATGGCTGGTGGCACACGGGGCCGTCTATCCCGAGCATGTAAAATCGTAACTACCTACATTGTATTTAGAAATCGAGCACGATTCTATACAAAGTAAATAATTCCGAGCGTTAATGTGCGTTTTCGGTGGTCCAACACGTTTACGAAAAATCGGAAGTCGTAAATGCTATTTCATAGTTGTAATAAAGTTTGGCGGTTCGTCGATTGGTTTCTAGCGTTCCACTTATTTTCTATTTAACAAAGACATTGTGACAGGAGCCTTGCCCGGCGCTGCGTCTAAAATCGTATTTCCGTAGAATCCTTACAAGCGTCGTTAAGCTCTGTATGTCGGCTTTGCAGTTCGTCGACCCTATGAGCGGGACTGAAATCGCACAAAAACATTCAAAACGAACCTTTATTTACTTCAAAACGTGGGCGATCAGTCTTTCAGAGAAAACTGACTAACGCCCGTGGCTGCGTCATTCGATTTTAACGCCACATCGCCGTGTTTGTTCAATTGTCATTAAAATATAGGAACAAAAATTACCTAATCGATTCGAAATGAAAGTATAACTGGGTCATATTGGACAATATGGTATCGAGGTCGACAGCATGAAGAGGAAAACCCTAATGAATCAGATAAGCTTTATGGTGGACAACAGCGACCTCGGCCGTCAAATGCCGAGCCATCGATCGCTGCGGCGTACATCGTTGTTGTTCCGACACGCGATCAACCCTATCAGTGTGTGGTGGCTATATCACCCCTTTACATGTCATCAAACCGATTAATTACGCTTTCTAAGACACATCACAAAAAAATTGAATAAATCCAGTCCACATCCAATCCACTATAATTAACTCTAAAATATGCCCTTACCAGTAGTTTAATACCAAATCCCAATTATAAAAAGTATTATAGGGAAAATGACGATTAAGATTTACGTAAATATTGTCAACGATAGTGAAGGTCGTGCATTACCGCGCTAGCCGGAGCGAGACCCCGTCCGGGCCGCTACGGAAGTACCTAATATGTCATTTGGTTCCTACCTTGCATCAATCGGTGAAATTTCACCATACGTTTCACGACTAGCCAGTGGTCACGGTTTTATGAACACTGGACAGTAATCATCATTCACTATGGCTGCACCATTTAAATCCGGCTCAAAGGTCAAAAAATTAAATGTTTGTATTAACATGGTAGTTATCTTCAAAAGAGTTAAATTATAGCTTTGTTCTTATTGTGTCTATTTTAATCAGTAGCGTGAAGCATCAATAAAATAGTAGAAGAGAAAAAGTATCATGAAGTCGACAAGTGATATGAGCTAGAATTATACATAAATAGGTATGTCGGGAGATGTCGCTGAGAGGGCGGCGCGGCGGTGAGCGACCGAAATAGACGGAGCCTCGCGCTGCTTGACAATGCAATAAAAAGAAAACATTTAAAACGTCGCCTGCGCTAAGTTGTCTCTTGTGTCATTTGGATGTGCTCCAACATCACCGGTTATATTCCACCGGAGTCCTCACTAGGCGCTTCCGCTTAGAGCAATGAAAATAGAATCTTTTGACTCCGGCTCTTGCGTTGATAGATGACATTTTTCCGTTCAACGTCCTAATTTCGCTTTTGGACCCATGTTAATGAAATTATTACTAATGCGGCTGCTCAATTTGTTTCAGGTTTCGGATTAGCGGCAGCGGCAGCAGCTGGTGTTCGAGCAGGTTATCCCACTGTGCTACCCGCACACTACGGGTGAGTTTCTTCCTTGCTCGATGTCTTTAAGACAATTAACAATACGCATATACATGTTCTGTGACTTCTCACTTCGATGTTTGCAAGCACACGCGGCTCCGACCTGCCGCTCACTAAACATCTCACGAGACAAAAATCAGACAACTTTTCCGATTTATTGATACATACCATATAGAAAAGTATAATGTAGGTATTTTCCGACTCAATAGTCTGTATCTGGCAACCACTAAAACTAGCCTTGAGTAGCTCGAGTTATATTTACCTAGATGATAACAGCAGGCTGCTTCGTAGGTAAGTAATGTGAGAGCGAGTAAGCACCAAGACACAAGAGTGATGCTGAGCTGACTTTTGTCTCGGTAGATGAGACGAGCAGCAGCGGTGGCGACGGCGCAGCGCTGCGGACTCCTTGTCTAAATAATCGAACATTTTCACATAGGTATCTATGGCAAGAGTGAGAGTGAGAGTGGATTTTTTTCGTTTTGGGTGTGAATTAGTCGATTGGGTTTTTAATGTTTACGTTTGAAGCTATAGAGCGGCGGGGGCGGCCCCTGTCGCGGGGCCGGGCGGGCGCCGCCCAGCGCCTTCACTGGCGCATCGTTCTCAACACTTTGTATTTTTCTTTATGTTTTATGCCGTGTTCATGTAATATTTCTTTTGATTTGACTTGAGTTTGTTGGTGGTGGATTTCGTTAATACACTTACATTAATCTTTGTAACCGCGATCGGTCCCGCTCGGCGTGCGGCTCGTGTACCGTAATTTATTTGAAAAAAAAAAACATGTTTGAATAATAAATTCTCGTTCCCTAAGCTCAAGACTCATCATGAGATTTGTTCCAAAGCATTTTATGAAATTATTTTTTTGACGGCTTCGCGTCTCTGCTAGTTTCTAACAAGCTAAGGTCACGAGTTGTGATTCCATTCACCAGAACTCGGCTAATCACTTTTGGTCAGTTTCATAAACAATATACTACAAAATTATTTTTTGTGAATGGTCTCAAAGGGATGTTCCGATAATGTGATTCCCATGGTCCAATCGTGAAAGAGGCCATAACTGTAGCTTATAGATTACGTTTAGAACGCCGCCGTGCCAAAACTTCCTCGTGGATGAAAAACCGTCACCACCACACTAGGTATCGAAATAGTCATAAAGTGGATCACCGCTATCGCTATCCGCTGTAGATTAATTATTAAAGTAGGTTAATTGTGTCGACATTCTATTAAATTCACAATTTTCAGTTCAGTCTTTTGTCTGTAAGTAAATGTGTTTTTAGATTTGCATGTTGAATAATAAATATTACATTTTCAATTTTGTTAAGGTCAGGTCTAACCGTATTAAGTAGACTTTAATATTGTTACGTTTTAGTTTTTAAATGTTGTGTAAGTAGTTGTGGAGCTTGTGTGGTGTTGCGCCAGTTTGTTTATTGTGCTCTTCCCGCGTGTTCTCGTGTACCGGTCCTAACACGTAGGTGCTTCTGGAGGCAGAGCCGCGCTCCCAGCAGGGCGGTGTAGGTATCGCGTCCGCGAATAGGGCTAAACCTCTACAGGTAGGCGTAGCGCCGGGCGGGGTCTCAAAGCCCGCTCAGCGCATGCGTTAATGTCTCCATCTCTGAAGCCAAGCTATCTAACATCTACCGCCCGAACGTTGAGTACCAATCGATCCGTCTCCATCGGCGCATTAGCGACAGAGAAAGACGACCGCTCCCCAGCGACGCTCTGAGGGCTCTCCGGAAACGCTGAGGCAGAGCCCTCGAGCGCTCTCCAACGAACTTGACCGCCCGTCGACTTTTAATAAATTTTGCTGAATCGACAGTTCTTTCGTTCGCCAACAAGGTTTTCTATTTCTTTTTGTAAATCGGGACTAAAACTGGGTTAACACGCTCTCGACACTGTTTTTCTTGAACGAATTAACCGTTTTGCGTTTCGGAAATAGATCAAAAAAGCTGAAATGTTAATTGTGATAAATCTCGGACGTTGGACGCGAGATGTCGACGATTAGGATATTTCGGTCGCGGCGGAGCAGAGAAGATTTGATGACGCACGGCGGCCGTTCATTCGCGACGTCTCCCTCGGTGGCCACTAACACTGGTAGCTGCTCGTGTCTTTAGCAGCCGGCTCTGCCGTAGTTGCGTGTTTCGATCGTTATGATTGCTCACAGATATGTGTTCGATCACTAATGATTTCCGGCCGAAAAATAGAACAACTTACGTTTAGTCGATTATAATAATGATTATAATAACTTAATATGTATTAGAAATAGTAATAAATCTAAATAGCAGAAAATAATTTTCGTCTACTACGTTATTAAATGAGACTTAATTTAGACAAATTTTGGCGTTATGCCAACAGATAATGTATAGTCGTGTCGGGAAAGATGTCTCAGACGAAATACATTTCTTGTACCTATATAAATAGATGAATAGTTTATATAGGGCCAAATATTCGACAATACTCAGATATTGAATTTTGTCTTAGATGACTAAACGTAAGTGGGGTCGGCCTAAATGTCCGTGTGTATAGCAATCATAACATGTGTGTGTGTCGCAGACTGTCCCCCGGCTACGTGTACGGCGCGCCAGGCTACGTGGGCGGCGTAGGCGGTGTGGGCGGCGTGGGCAGCGGGGCGGGACTGATGCAGCTGCCGCAGCTCCAGCACGCCGCGGCAGTGGCGGCTGCCAATCACTTGTACGAGTATCAAGCAGCCGCGCAAGGCGCCTACCAGCATCAGTATGCTGCCATGGACCCCTACGCCACCGCAGCCGGTCAGTAGCGTTCATTCTACTGATCTTATTTAAGCTGTCGTCAGAGGCAATCTTTGCGGCAATATAATCTTAATATCTCTGCATCGTTCTAACGTGTAACGTATGGTTGCAGCAGCGGCAGCGGCAGCTAGCGGTGCAGGGTATATGTCTCCGTACTACACTCTGCAGGGTGGGAGTGTCCAAGCACCCCTTCTGCCCCCTCTGTCCTATCCTCCTCAGCTCCAGGAGGCACGCATGCAGTGAAGACACCTGTCAAAGTGATGTCGTAGCGTTACCACACACGAGCCAAAAGTATATTTTTGACAACTTTATGAAAAACCAAATATTCAATTACAAAGTTTAAAGTGACCAAAGCTGTAGAATAAGCCTACGATGTTAGCCTCGAGTTAACTAATGTATAGTACACGTTGATTACTAAAAATTATATTATTTTTGAAAACTAAATGGTAAATGATAACAATAAGGTGCCTTAGTCAAAGACTTCAATTGGCCTTTACTATAGGTACTACAATATAATTAGAAACACGAGAAATACTTAATTAGCCTGCCAGTGTACGTGTAATACTATGTCAAGTAAATTAATAAAAAAATTAACGTAATAATTTGTACTTATGTTCATCGGGACATTTAGACGTTACTCGTTGTTGTGACAAATCATTTGAATTCTACTACTAATACCATTGTATTGCATTGTCAGAACTATGATGAGCTCAATCTTTTCGTTTACCCTCTTCAAAAAACAATCGCACTAGAGGAATTTTTTTAAATAGAAGATTTTGTTTTCTGGTTGGTTTTAATTAACTTGAATTAATACGGTCTATTAGTTTATGTACCTGCGAAGTCCCAAGTAAGCATGTCACGGCAGCGGTACACCGTACACGCTACCCGACGGACAGCTCGTAGTATATAAGTAAGGTTACGCCATGCTTGCCCATGACTTGTATCATCCTCAACCAAAGGTTCCTACCATTATCTGCTTATACAATATCGTTGGAACGTAAAGCTCTCTCGATAGAGGATAACCTATTGTGATACAGAGTAATGAAGCAATAATCACTTAAGTATCGAGATCTGTGTTTATTTGGTACGGGGTAATTGTGGATGTGTAAATGTACGCGGAAGGCTTCATAAGCTTAATTGTTTAGATTTCTATTGTTTAAACATGTCCATGTTGCTCAATGTGTCCTAGAATGGACTTGGTTTAGTTTAAGGTCGGAGGAGAGGGGTTTACTACGTAAAATTAGCAAAAATACTTATTCTTAATTATAATGCGTATAACATACGACCCTAGTAATATTCTCCAAAGCGGTTTAGGGTACTTAATAGTTAGAATAATTCAATTACTAGTCCTTGTAATATTAATTGTAATGAAACTTTACTAACGCCGGCCGTGACGATTCTATTTCTATTTGCCATTTACCAAAAAAATAATTATACTCCAATTTTTTTTTTCAATGTCACTTTATGTATAACGAAATCAGATTCGTATAATAGTAGACTTATAAATAATATACTGATTTGGTGTAAGCAGTATCTAGCGACGGCTAGCGTTTAGTACAAGTTAAAGCTAAGGCACTAGAATGATTAGATTATTAAATAATTAACATAATATATATGTATGTTTAAGATAATCTTAGGTGTAATATTCTGTTATTCGTAATTTATTTTGTTGATATTTGTAAATCTACATGTTGATACTATTTATTATGTGGAAGAGGAATAAAAATTGTTAAATATTAATAAACCGAATTGAATCTCTTACAGCTGAGCATGTGTAGTTAGCGCCAAGCATAATCCAAGTCACAATTTCGCATTATCACGGATGACTCGGTGAGCAGTCAAAAGCAACCCATGTAGCTTGGCGCCATCTCTATGTTGGCAACGTGATTCGGCTCGATATATTGAATTATAGACATTATATAAGTATAAACATACCAAATATAACATTGTAAGTATGTATACCATGGTCTAGTGTAGGGTCCCTACTTGTGTACCCACTATTAGTAAGACACTATTTAGCCACTAGACGCGGATATTCACTTTAAAAATGCCATATAGTGAGGCCATCTTGCCGTAATATAGAAGTTAAAAATTATTAAAAAAATGTTTATTACCCTACATAGTATATACATATCATCAAACAATTAATGATTTTAAGACCTAATGAAGGTGTTGATTCACTGTCAGTCCAATAAGTGCATTTCATCGCAGTATTTATTGCACAATAATTGTTTATGTATAACATAATATTATTAAACTATAAATATTTTATATATAAATTCTTAAAATATACCTAATAACTTGTTAAACCAATACTGTATAATATGTGGCAGTATTCAATATAGGATAAACGAAATATGTATATGTTACAGTACTTAATTTAGGATATGGAAAATAATAATTTTTTAAGTACAATTGCTGTTTTTTTTAATAATATTCCTTTGAAACTTTAACATTCATTTCCAGATAGCTATTTACTTGAATTCTTATCTCTTATTTCTTGTCTTCATTTTACACCAAGTGAAACTTGTTTCCTCATCTTTTCGATAATTATCTAATTCTGTCCATAATTTTAGAATAAATTTAAGACTATTTGAAATCAATTCAAATCATCTTCATAGTAAACCTACTGTTAAATACAACTTCTTCATTGAATATAAATTCGATTTTGGTTAACAATAGGTGCTAAAAGGCACTTATAACGTCCAGTTATATAGGTAATATACTAAATAAGTTTCTTAACGAATATATTTAAAATTATTAGTTTCATTTAAATGGCTGGTACTCGCGTATACCAAAGATCGTAGGCGTTATTTGTTACAAAACCTCAAATATCTATTTAAATCAACGTTTTAATGAAAAGGTGCTCACAATAGGTATTAACAAAAGTTGTATTTACTACCTATACGTATACAATGTATATGAAACGACTTGATTTTTGAACAAAATGGCTGAACTATAAAGACGTGTTTATGCCTGGCGCACAAACTGTGTAGGCCAAGAAATTGGGTTAGAAACGACGATCTTAGTGTTTAGGAGAGTGCTTTAGGATAGAACTTTAGTTGAAACATGTAAACGCTACTTGCTTTAGTAAACGCTACGCTAAAGAACTTGCCTTTCAAGTTGTACTAAAGCACTTTCCTAAACACTAAGATAATGTAAATCGGCCATAAGTATGCTATTCTGTGACTAATTACTAATTTTAAGATATTTATGAGCGATTAAAGACTATTATATAATACTTATACCGGATTAATTTAAGGGAATAGCGTCTACAGGTACCGTAGGACACCTGTATTTATTTATGGTTAATATTATATAAAAATTTGAAAATACATACAAAGCGCTTGTCCCATTAGACATTATGCACATGTACAAAATAATATGTACTCTATGAATATGTACACTGTGGTATGTCTATTTTGCCAAGCGCTATCTTTAGAATATGACGTAAACTAACTACGCCGTTGATTCGTGTTAATTTGTACTTGAAAATAGTACTCACTAGAGGGCGGTAATTAAGAAGAAAGAGAAATCATTTTATTGGGTTCCTACTTCCGTTTAAAGGTCGATTTACATCAAACGAACATAGAGCTAGAGCTAGAACAAGAGCATTTTTTCGTAATCTTTTAGTGTAAACGAAAGCTAGAGGTATCGATTTACATCAAACGAACATAGAGCTAGAGCTAGAACAAGAGCATTCTTTCGTAATCCTTTAGTGTAAACAAAAGCTAGATCGAATGTTCTTTGCTCATTCGTGTCAATTCTGTGGTTAGTATTGGTAGTGCTTCGTTATGTCTGACTCTGACAGCGATATCATTATTGCAAGTGCTGCATTTATTATTTTGTCGCGAAAACTCAAAAATAAAAGAAGGAAGAGACGTTGATGGGTTACAAATTTAATGCATCGAAGGACACTGGATAATGTAGGTGAAACAATGACGGATATGCGAAAACAAGAAGAAAGTGGACAATTCCAAAACTTTTGTAGAATGTATTCCATAATTTAATCGATAAGATAACAATCGCTAGAACACAAGAACGCTTTGAAAAGACCGCTCAGTGGCGCGAGCACGTCCGAACACGCTAGAACGCTCTAAGCAACTGTTCGCGCGCTCTTGCGCTGTTTACATCAAGCGAACGAGCATTCTTAGAATATTCTATAGAATATTTGCGAACGCACTAAGAACAACGAAACAATGCTCTACGCCTGTTTACACTAGAAGAATTTGATGTAGTGGGGATAGAATGAGCATTCGCTCGTTTGATGTAAATCGACCTTAACGTTAAAGTCGATTTACATCAAACGATGTAAACGGCGCAAGAGCGCGCGAACAGTTGCTTAGAGCGTTCTAGCGTGTTCGGACGTGCTCGCGCCACTGAGCGGTCTTTTCAAAGCGTTCTTGTGTTCTAGCGATTGTTTACGTATCTTATCGATTAAATTATGGATTGGTCGATTTAGACATTTTAGTAAAATACATCAGGCTTCCATAGGAATCTCCAGTTGCCAAAAATCGCAAAGTCACTGCTAGTTTGTCATATGCAGGAATCGAGTCTCTAAAATTCGCACTTGATTTTCGAATTTTTTCGATGGTCAGAGATAGTAAATGATCAAAATCCTCCGGCGCCATTCTACAAAAGTTTTGGAATTGTCCACTTTCTTCTTGTTTTCGCATATCCGTCATTGTTTCACCTACATTATCCAGTGTCCTTCGATGCATTAAATTTGTAACCCACCAACGTCTCTTCCTTCTTTTAATTTTGAGTTTTCGCGACAAAATAATAAATGCAGCACTTGCAATAATGATATCGCTGTCAGAGTCAGACATAACGAAGCACTACCAATACTAACCACAGAATTGACACAAATGAGCAAAGACCATTCGATCTAGCTTTTGTTTACACTAAAAGATTACGAAAGAATGCTCTTGTTCTAGCTCTAGCTCTATGTTCGTTTGATGTAAATCGATACCTCTAGCTTTCGTTTACACTAAAAGATTACGAAAGAATGCTCTTGTTCTAGCTCTAGCTCTATGTTCGTTTGATGTAAATCGAAACCTCTAGCTTTCGTTTACACTAAAAGATTACGAAAGAATGCTCTTGTTCTAGCTCTAGCTCTATGTTCGTTTGATGTAAATCGATACCTCTAGCTTTCGTTTACACTAAAAGATTACGAAAGAATGCTCTTGTTCTAGCTCTAGCTCTATGTTTGTTTGATGTAAATCGACCTTTATAAAAATCCTGGTGAACGTTACATCGCGAAAAATATGCATTTTTGGTTCTACTCAAATAAAGTTAATTATTATATTATTTTACACCGTTATAAATATAGACAAAATATGATATTCCTAAGTAATTTATAAGTATTCTCTATGTTACTTAAATTGTGTAATTATTGTGCATTAAGCAACAACATCTTAACAGAAATAAATAGAAATGAATTGAATTTATTTTATAAATGTGTGTTTGTATTAACAACTTTATTATTGTATATTCTCGGTTTTTTGGAGCAAAACTTAAGAGACTCAAAATCACCTTTCATATACATTTACTAATGAAATTGGAGATTTGTATGTAACAATAAATATTTATCGACCCTTGTAATGTCAATAGTGGACTCTGATCAAACAAATTAGTGGTGTAATATTAATACCTCAATAGAAAAAAAACACAAAGTCACCTCTAATTTTTGTCTCATCTCGTTATTATATAATAATGGCACCTAATATTAAAAATCTATTAATAAATTAATTTTACATTACATTAGTTTGATCTTGATCTAGACCATAATTTACGAGTTTTTTTTTATAAAAAGGATTTTGCGCTTACTTCATTTTGCTCTGCAAAATACTGTATCGGCCATCTCTTGTCAAGCGAACTTCGAACGTTTGTTTCACCAGAGTCCAGACAGCAGTCAGACGCCAGTCGCAAATCGCAATCGCTCCATTGTGACGATAATATTAAACCTGTACTCGTAATACTCTTGCCCTATTGCTCATAAAAATTCGAAAGTTTGTTATTTTGTAAATAACAAACTTTCGCATTTATAATAATAGGAAGAAACAAGAAAATATAATACGTAATTAATCAATTGAGTAAAAACTCAAAGATTCAATAAAATTAGTGTGTGGAAATTGGAAAAGTGAGTGGAAGAAGAATGAAGATACGCGGATGATTTTAATTACCTACATTTTGATTACGCTCTGTGGTCATGTCAATTATCATTGTCATTTCTGTGCTCCCAAGATGACAGACGCCAAGTAAACTTTACCTCTACCACATATGTGTCCTGTGCATGTAACCATTAAACAACCTAAAACAACACAAACTTATTTGTGTTTACTTTTTTAGTGTTAATTATAACAATATCATTTTAGGATAAGTAGTCGTAAACAAAAATTAACGATATAAAGAGCTCTTAAATAGTAATTATTATAATAAATTTTCCAAGGTAAGCTACTAGAGTGTTAATTTTAATTTGACTACTTCTATAATGATGTTATTTGAAAGTTTGTAATACCTATTATATTTTTACCTTATGTAGAAACTGATTTTAGAAAATGGCTGGTCAAGGACATCAATTCCCTGGGAATTTCCAAGGAAATCCTGCTATGCGGTCAGGATATGGGGCGGGCCCAATGCCGGGTCAGATGCAGACAATGCCCAACCAGTTAGCAGGTATATAAATACGCAAAAACAATTAATACATTTAAATAAAAACCGCGTAATATTTATTCCCAAAAAAATATTATCCTAAGTTTTCTGTTGTTCAAGCTATTTTTTTTGTATTTAGTTAGTTTTTGTAGTTTATGACAATGAATTTATTTGAGTTATTTTTTGATAACATGGAAGGTTATGCTTCCGTATTATATAAGAGGTTAGTTATAGTACTAAAGTTATTTTCATAAACTAGGTGTAATGGGTGGTCCCATGGGTGCAGCTGGTATGGTAGGCATGGGCAACCAAATGGTCCCCCCTGGATATGGAGCTCCAATGCAGAATCAAATGGCTAATATGGGAATGGCAGCTCAGGTATGATTTTAGCTGACTTAATGATTACTTTAATTGCTGTTAAAACATTTACCAGCTTAGATAGCATATTTTTTTATACAATACACTTAAAAATCCTACTAAATTGTTTTTGCAAAGCTGAGATAATATTCAGGTATATATGGCATGCAATAAGAGTTTTGTCCATTCCGCTTGCATTATTCAGTAGCATATTCATAATTTATTTAATGGTATACTTTAATCATCATCATACATAAAGAAAACAAATGTTTAGCTGGAAGTTATTTACTTATATAATATAAATACTTAAAGTATATATCATATACTGTATTCATATATGATAAATACTTTCTCTTTCGCTTTATAATGATTTATGATAAACTTGGTGTAGATAACATGTCAATAAAGAAAGAATTCATTGTCTTAATTACAGGGCCTGGTAGGTGTACCTGGGCCACCAGGAATGGGTCCACAAGGAGTTCAACCAACAGGTATCTATGGTTTAGATCCTATATTATCATACCTTTGTGGTCATATTTATTAAAGCTCTTTTTAACCACATGTTATCGGCACTGATTATTTGTCTACAGTTTGCAATAGTAAATCTTTATGAATTTAATACAATGCATGGGTTCACAGATGGGATTTGCACAACTTAAGGGTTAGGAGTTGCAAACATAAGCCACAACACCTATAGTGCTCCAATGTTTATAAATATGTGAACTATAAGTTCCAGGTGCAATGCAACCAGGCACTGTGCAGACCCCAACAGCCCCTGGCCCTCCACCAGCTCCAAGCCAACCCCCACAAAGCAAAGACTTCAATATGGCGTCTTTATGCAAGTAAGTCAAAGGAAACTATTCATTTTTAAAAAGTGAACTTCACTCCTCAAGCAGTATGCTTCAAGCTTATTTCTCACAGCATGTTACATACAATATTAATATAATTTATTCATATTAGAAACAAAATTTACGCTTGTGAATGTCGAATGTAAAATGTTTCATGTAACATTTTACATTACAATATCAAAGTGAAGCTCTGTTTAAATAATTAATGTCACCAATAGACAAATTCAAGTCAACTACCACAATTAGTACCCATTCTTGACTATGAAAGATGATCAGCCATATACAACTCACTCACCTATTGTATGGAGGACTTGCCTGCATGGCCACAAGCAATGACATTTAAATTATTTAGTTGATGTGATGAAGCAAAATATTATAGGTACTAGTTATAAAACGTAAGAATAATACTTTAGAATAGATTGACAGTGTCACTGGCCTATAGAACAAAGTATAAGCATAAACATAAAATCTACAATTTGGCGTTTCAGGTTTGGTCAGGAGACGGTACAGGATATCGTATCTCGGACACAGGAGATGTTTCAAACGCTGAAGGCCGCGGCGCCGCCATCTGGCACAGCCCTTGGCGAGAGCGCGTCCCACGACAAGCGCGCCAAGATGCAGGAGCAACTCCGAACTATTCGACTGCTGTTCAAACGATTGCGCCTCATCTACGACAAATGCAGTGAAACATGCCAAGGAATGGAGTACACGCACATGGAGAGCCTCATACCGCTGAAGGATGCACCTGACCATAAAGCCCTGGACGAGCGGAGGCACTCCGACGCCTACCGTGCCGCCCTCGACCAGAATAGAGAGCTGGTGGAGCAAGTGGTACTCAAAAACAAGCAGCTCAAAGAAGTCATCACCAGCCTTCGTACTATTATCTGGGAGATCAATGTGATGCTCACGATGCGCAGGTCCTAAACCTTATGTTAGTCTGTGATTTAGTGATAAATGTACATTCTGTAAATAGGTTAATAAGTGTAAGGGAAGTTCTGTGTTGACTTTTTGGTGTTATAAATGCTAAAACGCGTGCAAAATGTTTTAAGATAAACAGTGACAGTATGGGATGGAGTAATACGAAAGTTTTGTTACCCAAAGTGAAGCATACCATTATTATTTATAATTATAACAGTTGTAAATAAATTTTTTATAATTAATATTATGTAGTTTTTCTATTAGTCAGATAAATAATCTAATGTTATATTATTTGTACCTAACTAACTGTGGGGCATTTCAATCTTGATACGAAAGTAATGCCAAAATATTACTTTCAAGAATACTAGTTACGAAGTTTTAGTCATTACAATCACAAGCAATAATTGCTGTGTCACGAATTTTATATGATTTGATACATTGCATTCTAAGGTATATCAGTTTCGGTTGCCTTAAGTTTAGCGGTGATTTTGTATCTTCTAAATTGTTACAGACATTATCCTTCCTATTAAAGGGTTCATTAATGGGAAATAAAGTATTCATAAAAATAAATAATGTTTATTCTTGAATCATATTAAATAAAAAATGGCAAGCTAAGCGTTTCGCCATGCGAACTATCCTATAAAACTTAAGTACAAAATTAAAATCATTGTTCGACCGATTTAGGAATATCGAAAGACGCCTTTTTCTTTTTCTCATACAGTTTCTTCTCGTAAGGGCGGGAGTCGATAACAGTTGGAATGTCTGCGTCGTCTGTGGCAGCTTCGACGGTGCGATGGGCGCTGCGTCCCGCAGGAAGGGCGTGGAAGGCCTCTGCTAGTTCAGGGTTGATTTCTTCAAGTGGTGTGTCCCCATTCTGAATATATACAGGAACGAAGCCCGGTACAGCTGGCAGGTATTGCCAACGCGGCCGCGCCTCTGCGAAAAAACAAAAGGTGAATTAATCTGAAAGCTTACACAATGTACTGCGTTTTCATTTCGAGGCACATTTTGGTCAATGATTAACGAACTAAAATTGTATGACGTATAGCTCAATTATTTAAGTACGCGTAATAAAACTCTGATGCCTCAAACATGCTGATAATCGTTGGAATGACTATTATTATATATTACTTAGTTATAGCATAATTACAAAAGTAATGGAAAGATAAAAGAAATAGAAATAAGATAAGAGGGGCTATTTATATATATATTTCTAGTCTAACAGTTATGAACTATTGGCACACTTATTGCTTTTTGTTTCATCATTTGAGTGCTCAGTAGTGTATTAACATTTAACCTTAGTATGACGTGAATCGTAATACTGAGCTAAAGCGTTATCACGCCATCAATTGGATGGTATCATGAATGTATGCAAGCGGTAAGTAACGCAGGAGTCTACTGCATCGTAAATCTGTTAATAGATATATTGGATAGGCACCCGTTTGGACGCTTACCTTGTTAGTGCAGGTCATTCAACTTGCTAATGTTTATAATCAGGATAAGGTTAATTTATATAGATAACATTTTTTTAAATTATATATCGACAATATTTAAAATAAGCATTTTATATATCTTTTTTCAAATTATTTTTAGCTTTATTTGTTTATTAAAGTAAAGTAGTATTCTAAAATATATGATAATTACGGTGCATATAAATTTTACAAAAAATTTCTTAAATAATACAATACAAATATTACACTTCCTTTTTACTATCTACTAATTGTTTGCTTAACAGTGCGGATTATCTGGTATTTGGTACCAGATAGGCACTTATCGAGGCTTTTATTTAAATTGATCAGCCCGCTACCAAGATATATATCAAGCTCTGGATAAGTAGCGTTTATCCTATTATATTCGCGAAGAATTCGAATGAGAGGTACCTGAAAATTTTGATAAATATTTCAGTAATTTAAATAATAATAGTATTTCATGTAATTGTATTTCGTTTTAAATATAGCATTATCTGAAACGAATCCATTGATCGACTATAGGTACCTCTAATAAACTACGATAAATTTAGGATATAGGTTTCGTGAAATTTTAAATAAACTATTGGTGCACCGCTCAGGCCGCAGATCATTGACCGAAACGTTCGATTTACATCTCGAGAGTTCCACTTATCACCTGTCTATCATTGACCAACGAATACCCCAAACATTGTCTTATAATATATTTCAAGTTGCATGCTATTTTGACTCTTCAACAAATGGCGTTTATGCCTATTTCTACGTGACCACCGACTGAAACTCACAGCGCACATTCGGCTTTCTGTACACTGTTAAATCAAGCTTAATTTACGAAGCGAGTGCAAGACTTTCGCCTAACGGTCCGACATAAGTTTTTGCCCCTCGAATACTAACTGTAATCATCTTATTACACAAAGGTACAGTTGAAGATGTTGGTATTTATTCCATAGGTAAAACAAAAATATGTCAGCCCTAGAAAGCTGGACTGTTATTTCTGTTAACATGTGAAGTCGTTGTTTTTTTCGTTCATTAGACAAAAGTTTCCAGGAACCTTATTAAATTAACTTTCTAGCTATCTTGGAACTGGTTGAGAACGAGTAACCTACTTTTTTTGAGTCGGAAAAGAATGTAGAGCATCTTACGTTACAGTTTTACATCGTGTCTGTGCACACGTATTTACGTTATCACTTATCAGCCTTCAGTTACCTACAATGAAAAGAATGGACCTGTGAACTTTGTCGATAATGCTATTGCTATACATGCTATACTTAAATGATTGATTCCATTTCAAGATAACACCATAATTAGAGTATTAGTAATAAAGTCTCTAAAAACATAAATAACTGTATCACATATTTCCTAAAAATAACTTTAAAAAGTTAAAAAATTTCTGAACTTTTCGCCTTACTGTTGAATAATTTCAGAACTATAATTATGTATTTAAATAAAAGCTATGATTTAACACAAATTTTATATAATGATTTCAACAATTCGATTTTATTTTTATCTAACTGTATTTAATATTAAATGGTAGTGCATTTGGTTTTAGCTATTTACTTAGATAGACGCAACAAATCTAGGTCAGTCGGGTTAAAAGTGAAGTACTGATTACTTATCTAAACAATTCTAGCTAAATGATGTTACATGCATTTACGAATAATAATAAAGCTAATAAATAACAACAAGATACCAACCCCAAACATACAAGGTCATACTTTATTCAATACATATATTATGCTATTTAGTTTATTCCGAATCCATACTACAGGTATAATTGATAAGTAATAATTATTGTTTTTCGATATGCGTAATATTCGAAAAACACATACATACGTATTATAATACATAGATAAATAAGTATATACGAAATGGAAGATCGTTAGTTCCCGATATACCTACTACCGCGTAAGATCAATTTTTTTTCAAAATTCTCTAATTATATTGGATTTTATGTGCCAAGAAGTGTCAAGTATATAGTCTAATCTATTTCTAACATAACCACAAAATATTTAGTGGTAATTGTAATTTCCTCCTAGATATTGTATTTTGCAATTATTTACTTTAATTTTTAAACATGATAACAGGGGCAAGTAGGCGCGCAGTAAGAGTCATCGTCCGGTCCACTCATGTGGAACTCGACTTGGAACAGGTTGATCACGTCGTTTTTGTACTTTAATTCAAATTTAAAGCTTGGATACTGACAAGATAGGTTCATTTTTAATTTCCTTCAAACATTTCTGATGGATTTTAGTGCTGTATGTTGTTAACTCAAAAATGTTATAGTATTTATTTGCAATTATTTCTCAAAATGTTCGATAGCAATTCTCAAAATATGACACAACCGGTGTGTCATGATTATTTCCTTCCAATCCAGTCTTTGCTGGTCACGGCTGGAGTCACGTTATGCTAAGTTGTTGAGCCGGCGTGACTCACATCTGTGTTGTGATCATCTTTGAATCGATTAAGTTTTTTGTGAGCGGGGAAGGTAGCTTTTAAACTTTTTTTAGTTTCTTAGAACGATGTTCATCTTATTATAAATAACATGCATGCAATAGCTTGGAGCTATGTAGTAGTCCGTGGGTACATGTTATTGCTTTTCAATATAAGAATTCTGCAAGGCTGGTCGTGTTAAGAAACGAGATAAGAAAAGGTGTCATAGATTTATAGAAGCCGGTTAATTATAGATATATTTCAAGCAGCATTGATTATTAAAAATTTTTAAAATACCCGATGTCAGCATTGACAACATCACACAATGATGATTTAAGAATAATCTAATCAACTATTGACATGCTATATTTTGCGAAGCTTTAAGTATTGTAGACAAAATCCTTGAAATGCCTCGAGCAATTAAGCAAAATTGTTGGATACAATTAAATTGAATAGTCCGAATCTCGCGCCATTTAACACGGATTATGAATAGACATCGATGTATTATTTGTAAGTTTTATAAATCAGTAAAAAATATGTTATCTTAGACACGATCACGGAACATTATCCATTTGAAACAAATCATTGTCGTGACTTAAGATGATGTACGATTCCTCATACAATGATGAATTAATTATTCAATGTTATGGTATTGTTTTGTTTGCGCTTTTAATTTATTATATATTCGTATCATTTTATATTGAAATACTTCATGATAATTGCGTTCAAACAGAGACCGTGCGCCATTTGGTGTGTAACGGTTAACTTATTACCTATATTATAATAAATATTATATAGGTATGTAGAGTTTACTGACCTGTTAATTAACTTTTATGGCAGTAAACACAGTTTATACCTGACATCAAGTGTTTTGCAGGGTAAAGCCGGCATACTATTAAAAGTATTGTCTATTATTAATTAAGATGGGCCGTTAAAGTTTAACGACTATGAATTTAACAACTTCTCATGTAAACCTTTCGTTTTTGGGTGAGACGTAAATATTAAACCTTAATAATAATAATAACTGTAAATAAATATCTAATAATACTTATAATACACATCGATTTGTATGTTTTTTTATTGGCAGATTTCATGCTTTAAATTATTAATACGACAGTAATTAGGAAACTATATATGAAAATTAGATTTTACTTTTTAAAATATAAAGAATCTTACCAGTAATCACAATGTATATTGCACACACGACTAAAAGTTTATACATAATTGTTATTTTTATTATAATATACGGTAACAGCCTGTGGTCCAGCCGTGGTGGTGGGCGCCTTGCGAGTGATGCGCGCGCGCACAGCACCGCAATAAAACAGCATCGCCCTATCCTACGCAAGTTTAGCTTTTAGTTTTTTGTCTTATAATTGCCAAGGGGCATTTAATTTCTAACTTTTACTTCTTAATTATGGAAAGGGCGCGACCACTCAGCATACCCACGACCCTACTTGACCTATGGTAATAAGGTTTAGATTATTTTAATTAGATTCTTAAAAGGATACTTAAGTATTTTTTAAAAATATGAATCTTCAATCAAAAAGTTTTTCTATGATCGTTTCCTTTTCTGCAAAATAAAAGTACAGCAAAGCAAATCGAATCATTTGGTTTAATCAGAAAACAAACAAATACAACATATATATATTTACAAATTTCTTATCCTACATACCTATTAGTGATTACCTACGTTATAATAATTATTATAAATTAATGAATAGAAAATTAAAACAAATTTATAAAGTTTAGTCCTTGTGGCAGTGTACCTTGCTTTTATCATTTGGTTAGTTTTTTTAATAAAAAAAGCACTAGGAAAATTTATTTTTTCTGGGTGCAAAATAATAGTTCAAATTTAATTGATAATAATTTCTTTTAATTTTTAGAGCCTTTTAAATTAAAATATGTATATCAATTCAATTATGTTTAGTAATTCGATTGAATATTAAACATAAATTACTATAAGATGTTTATTTTTAATTTAAAATTCACACAACACTTATAAAACAAGCAAGTCTATCGCAAAGTGGATAGTTCTTGTTATCATTTTCTCTTATATTATTGCAGTTAAATAAATTAAATATAAGAGATATTAAAGTTAATAAATCAGAGATGGAAAGTCAAGTGAAACGCGATTTATGACTTACTCTTTGCAATACATATTATATTGATATTTTCTCTGAGTGGAATATAAATGCAACATGTATTGCCTTATGTGAATGCTTTCAACGGATTGTGTACTCAGTCATTACTTGAGTGCTGTTCAGCAAACCTCTCAGTTGAGGAACCGACATTCACACTCATTCCATGGAGTTCTGAATTGCCAGCGAAATCTTCGAAAGCAAATATATGTAATAATAACTACTGCTATAAGCTCGACCAATTTTAGATTAGTTTTAGACGTTACAGTATGGTGGTGACGCCTGAAAATTGTATTTTTAACACAAAATAGGGTTTCATACAAATAAATTTTATGTTGACATATTTTATTGAAATATGGTTAAGCTGCTTGCGGATTGTTGACTCATATTTATGTTTTATTGATTTGTCGCGATTTTTACGATGCTCAGTTAAAATCTATAATATTATTTTAAAAATTGTAATTCTTAAACTCTAAAGCTTAAATGCATATTTAAAGATTTTTTAAATACATATTTAACAAAGCTTTAAATATGTATTTAAAAAATCTTTCATCAATTTAAATTACCTAATTCCATCGGGACACGCATAATTTAAATACAGGACACACAACACTTATGCTAGAAATTTTGTGATCATCGCTGCCTTTTCAATTGTAACATATAGTAGTAAAGGAGGAGTTTCAAATGTGAGACTTTTCATATAAAATTTAATTTAAAAGGTTGACTGACTTAATAATGAAGCATAGGGAGAAGGAGAAACATTGACCCTAAAGGTGAATAACTGCACGTTAGCGATCAAAATTACATAAATAGATGTTTATCATAGGACCCGCGTCTTTCTAGGTCTCGGCCATAAATATTCTACTCAATGATTTTTACAATTTATTCAATACCATCTCTCATTTAAATTTTACAATGCATAAATAATTGAAAATTATTAAATTTTTCATTGTATCGTGCTAGTAATAACGAAATCACGTTTAGTATAAAATAGTAATTAATACATGGAATTAGATAATATATTTTTAGTATTTGTGTCTAAAATTAAATCTATGAATATTATTAATATTAATAAAAGTCTTAAATTGTTTTCTTTTTATATTAATAAGAACTAAATTTCTATTTTATAGATCTACTATTTGATAATATTTGGCTTTAGAGTGCTGCTGTTACTATTTCTAAGGCTCTCTCTTTTTTTTATACATAGGACCCCTAATTGCCTCTGAGGGTCGCTAGTGTCAAGTCCTAAAATGGTACTTTAATTGCTTAAACTGATATTAACGGGCGAGTCGGAGCCCGCTGGCCAGCGGCACTCGCGTCCGTCTTACTGAAATATTTAACAATTCTGTGACTACATAAATCGTTGTTACATATTTGTTTAATTTCTGTTCGGTACAGGCCAAGGCCAATTAAGCATTTCCTACTCTTTGAAATGTTATATCTATTTATAAGCTTTCTGATAAAGTTTAAACAGTGAAATCAGATTTTATTTATCACAAAACGCCTTATAAAAAATAAAAGCCAAATCCACTTTAGAGAGAATTGAAAAGTATATTGCGGTTGCTGTTTCCACTATATTAATACCTACTCGAAGCTGTAAATACATATAAGATATATGAGCAATGTGACC